>NW_019154099.1:58817917-59089360 GCF_002288905.1 Enhydra lutris kenyoni
TATGGTGAGTGCTGTGAAGTGTGTAAACCTGGCGATTCACAGACCTGTACCCCTGGGGATAAAAAGATATTATATGTTTTAAAAAAATAAAACTTAAATAAAAAAAATAAAAAAAAAAAAACCAATCCAAAAGGCAAATTAAAAACAAAGTATCTTGACACTCAAATCTACCACATGCACCGTTTCTGCTGGAATTCGATAACCAAGTGCACCCCTTGTAAGAGTGGGCCACATGTGCAGCAAGGTAAATTATAAAAAATCAATCTAAACAAACCGGCTAATAGCAATTCGCAAACGTAAAGGAGGTGGGCTGACGCATGCTTTTAGGTAAGTGGGCCCTAAACTTCAAACACACCCATTGGGGCATCCAAAGAGAGTAACATTTGGCTTTTCCAAATCTTTAGTTAGAAAGGCTGGGCATGTGTGATGTTATTTTAATGTGATTTATGTTCCCAGTTCGGAGACTTCTCTACTTCAAATGCGTCTAGCTATAGAGAATAGATGTCTTAACAATCCAAAATGAAGAAAAACAGCAATTTCCCTCAAAATTTTCCACTACAATAAACAAAAAATGTCTCAAAGGCAAAATAGAAGCATGAGCAATTTCCAAAGCCAGAATTCCAGTTTCTTCTAAGCCACTTTGCAGCTAAACTTAGACTAGTCTAGAGCCTGACAATATGTATTTTTTGTCGAACTGGCCAGAATGCCAACATGGACATTCACCAGCACCGACCTTGAGGTGACCTCTGCGTCTGGCATCGTCTCTCTGTGAAGGCTTTTCCCTACTCAGATCCAAGGAGGACACCATTATTGACATCTGCTTTTGGGGGACGAAGAGATGGGGGATACTTCACACATGCAGTAAGGAATAGCAAAGACACTCATTCATAACATTTCTGAGCCACTCTGTGCCAAGCCCCGTGTGGGGAGCTGCCGGAGCTGGGAATGGGCAAATGGAGCTCACAGTCCACCCACAGACAGGCCCGACACAATTCACCACCGCACAGTCATCACGCAATGACAGATCGTCCTGGTGTGCTGAAGGACAAATACAGGTTGCTCTATGTTAGGGTTTGAATTGTCTCTCCCCAGAAGGTAAGGTAAAGTCCTATCTGGTGTCTATAAATGTAGCTTTATTTGGAAATAGGATCTTTGCAGACAGAGTCAAGTTCAGATGAGTCATTAGGGTAGAGACACGGGTGGTCTCTTTGTAAGAAGAGAAAGACACAGAAAGAGATTCTTGGGGAGAAAGAAGATGTGAAGAAACACGGGGGGGATGTCCTGTGATGACAGGCCGACCGGAGTGGTGCAGTTAGAAACCAAGGAATGCCACAGACCACTAGCAGCACCAGAAGCTAGGAGCAAGGCGGGGAACAGATTCTCCTCTGGAGGCTTCAGAGAACGTGGCCATACCAACACCATGATGTCAAGCTTCAAGCCTCCAGAACTGAGAGAAATGTGTGCTGTGTTAAGTGACCCAGCTTGTGGGATTTTGTTCCAGTCGTCCCAGGAAACTAATCAGCTGTGGGTCATGAGACAGGCAGTCAGGGCAAGGTCACAGAGGCCCTTTGAACTGAGAAAGGAATCTCTGCTCCTTTAAGCTCTAACACCCAGGAATAGATCTAACATAGGGACACACGGATACAGGGCTTCCCCGCTGTCCAAAAGTAGAGCACTCCCATGAAGCCTTTCGAAGCGGAAACAGCATAAAACAAAGAAGTGATCGCCATTAATTTATACGGAAAAAGAATTTTTTTTGAGAATTCCAAGGCCCAAAAAAATCACTGGTCTTGAGCTTTTCTGATACCTTCGGATGCATTTTGCTAATGGATACGCAAAATGCCCTGCGATAAAGCCCAGATGCTCAGAGACACGGTTCAGACCTCTGGAGCTTGGGGCTGGAGGGGGCACGCAGTTCCCAGGGAAGGCGTTGGGTGGCGCTGCTGTCACCGCGTGGGCTTCCTGCTGCCTCCAGAGGGGCTGGGGGACAAAACTAGCGCCAAGCACTCTATGGGTGAAAGGAGAACCCTATTTGGGTTTCTTCTCATTAGGGAAAACAGATACCCCTGCAGGTCTTCCATAAAGGCGAAGTGTGGGAACACGAACTTTCGGGAAGTGGGAGATACCTGTACCTCTAATAATTAACTAATTTGCCTCTGCAGGGTAACTTCTCCCCAACAGTAAATACCTTTCCAGAAAGAATGTATTTTTGTGTTCTGTTCAGCAAATAAAAACAAGAGCTTCCTTGACATTGAAATGTTCACAGTCTCTAGGTCAGGCACCTGAGGACACTGTCCAGCTTCCCTGCGCCCGCCCACAAATAGCCTGAAGTAGATGGGGCTTCCTTCTGCCAGGGAGGTGACAGCCAGCAACCCAGAAATGCTTGCAAGCTCCCACTTGGCCTCGGGCATCCTGGGGCCACCGTGTGGGGAAGGCCATTCCGATTCACCCTGTCCTGCTGCTCTGTGCACACCTTACGTAAGAGGGAAAGTTGCCACTTGATCTCCGTGCTCTTAACAGATACCTACTGTGTTTGTCCCGCAGGCAAGAGGAACCAGTAGGAGGCGCCAACACGTGGTGCCAGGTTTTTCAGCCTCCCCTAGAGCAGGTCTGCCCGCAAAATGTCTTGTGTGCTTCTCCTTAATTGACCTCATGGGTGTTAAGTGTCCCGTGTAATGGTCCGAGTTATTTCATTTTAAATTAGGATAAACTCCCCTAAATACGGCACTCATTTGAGGATTCATTTTCTATATTGACCTTTTTATTTGCGTTTCCAGGGGGCAAAGGGCTGTAGCTGCGACGTCCAGCACAGCAAATACAAATCAATAATGCTTCACTATGAGGCGAGGTTCCTTGTTGACTTCTCTTTCTTTCTTCCGGCTAGCTTTCTTCAACCTAGACTCCCAGCCTTGCTCTGCCTACAAAAAACTCTGAAGAACATTGCTGAATTTAAAAAAAAAAAAAAAAAAAAAAAGGTTAACAAAATCCTACTGAGAGAGCATATAAATGAAGTTACCTTTTAGTCAAGAATAGAAATGCTGGGGCGCCTGGGTGGCTCAGTGGGTTAAAGCCTCTGCCTTCGGCTCAGGTCATGATCTCAGGGTCCTGGGATCGAGCCCCGCATCGGGCTCTCTGCTCAGCAGGGAGCCTGCTTTCCCCTCTCTCTCCCTGCCTGCCTCTCTGCCTACTTGTGATCTCTGATTGTAAAATAAATAAATAAAATCTTAAAAAAAAAAAAGAATAGAAATGCTATCAGACGTATTAGTACCACCGTAAGAAAAGAATGGAAATGTTGTGATAAATGATACCCAAGATATAGGTATCTGTTATGTGTGTGTGTGTGTGTGTGTGTATGTATATAGATAAATACACAGAATACATAAGTCCATGATACATAAGTCTTTTCTCAGTGCCTGACACTTGGAGAGTATCCAATAAATGGTCATTAATAAAAATCACACTTCAGAATAGTCACACTTTAGAAATAGAATGTGCATCATATATCGTCCTTCCAGTAGCACTGGAAAGTAACTCACATGTAGACTCATAGGGTTTGCCATATTCATATGACTGGGAGAGGAGAGGTGGTGAAGTGTACATTCTAGTCTTTTCCCCAAAGAGAAATGCTCCATTGAAACTGAAACCCAGAAAAGCTGAATTCTGGTATCGAATCCCAGACCCTTCCATTTTATGATATTTACTAGAGTAACATAAATTTCATATACTTTGAAATTTAAGAGCGTCTACAATAGATACCACCCACGGATTATCAAATTAATTGTTAACGGTTGTTGAATAACAATACAGCTAATGACTCTTCTGTGTTTCCTATTGACTAGATACTATGCAAAGTACTTTAGATGCATTCTCTTAATCCATCCTCAGGACAGCTCTGACGGGTAGCAGCTATCATTATCCCCAGTTTACAGGTGAGGTCATCAAGGCAAGTCTTGTCAACCTGGCACAGGTGGCAAGTGACAGGGCCAAGATTAAATGCAAGCCAGTGGGTCCAGAGTCCGTGCTCCCGACACCTACACATACGGCCCCTCCCTGGGGATGTCTCAGCATTCAACCCTGCAGCCACGTTCCAGTAATTTCATCGAGGGCTAACACCAGTTTTAACAAAGTGGTGAATACACACTTGTATTAAATTGAAACATATTGATCTAATCTAAAATCCATGAGACCACTGGTGAAACAACAATATTTTTAAAAAATCAAGATAGACGAGCTGTTTCTGTAAGATCATGTGCAGGAGGACAAGTGGTTACAGAATAGAAAAACTCCATTAGGAAAGAAGAAATAGGAGGCACCCGTCCTTGCCACTGCTCCCACTCTCCAGAAATCCTTGCACCATCTTGACGCTAACTTAGTGCTTCCTCCTCCCCCACCATCCATCAGGTGCTGCATTCCCTTCAAGATGTCTCCTAACACCCCTCCTGAAGGTTCTGCACCCCTCCCTTGTCCCTTGTCCCTTTCCCAATTCCATGACCCACGACCTGTAGCACTAAGTGTACCGTTTGGAAATGGCTGATGCTCTTCTTTGCCATCTGCCTGCAAACTGTGAACCAGGTGATCTCCTATTTCGCATATATATTTAAAACATATACTACCTACAACGCACAATATATATAACAAGTAATGTCCATACTTTGCACGTATGTATATGTCATACATGTAAATTATGATATGTGATATGTAAGAAATATATCATATGCCCGTTGTCAAGACTCAAAATATGCCTATAGTTACTTAATTAAATTAATGCTCCAGGGAAATTATGCATTAGCAAATTAAATTATATCAGGAAAACAGATCATTTAATCGAGATACAGATCATTTAATAGAATTTCCTCCTTTACAGAGGAGAATTTAAATGCTTTCCCAAAAGATAAGGGAACCATGAGGTTGCAGGCATATGAACTGGGTTCATGAGTGCTTACTGTCTTCTCATAAACACAGGATGTGGGGAGCGCCTCTTGCCGGTACCACAAAAACACTTTTGACTTCAATCTTTCTAAGTTTCAACCCTGCCCCATTGTTAAACATTCTGGGAACTATAACATGTTTATTCATAATGAGTAGTTGTCCTACAAAAGGAAAGAACATACGAAAATGATGGATAATTATCTCAGAGTTCTGCATTAAGCATTTCTAGTTTTCAAACGGTACTTTAATCTTTGGGTTTTTGGAATATATTTATAGAGTTACAGAACATTTTTAGGAATTAAAAAAATGTATGAGGTACCAGTGATTTACTTCTATTCATGTATCCAAATATAGTGTATACTCAAAGTGTGACAGGTTTATAGCCCATTACATCAATTTCCACTAACTCTGAACTTTTCTTTAGCAAACCATGAATTAAAACTAGATATTCAGTGACCCTCATTTAATTTTGTAAGGTTTAGATGCTCTGCCTTATAAGCACAAGTAGATGAATCTTCAGCAACATCTATATTTAGTAAATGAAAGGAACATAAGCAAAGTAAAAGGAGAGAATTTTTCTGAGAGAAAATTCTACGTAGTGGTTAAAGATAAGGTGTGTTTGCTGGCCTGTAAAAGCTAGGAACTCATTACTCAATTTCTTAATAAAACTGTTTTATGGCATGTAAGAAACCCCACTGTAACTAATGCACTTCATTTTTCAAAAAAAATAACGTTTTTGTTATCATGCTTTGGGCAATCATTAATAATCATATCCCATTCCAGCCCACAGCTCGACTCCCCACCTGTTACCCACCACTCTTGACAGCAGACGTGTGCAGAGTTGTACTGTATTAAAAATGTAACTACATTTTAAGCTAATATTTAGAGTTTTTATTATGTTCTAGGAATCATAAGGAATCTTTTACATGCATCATCTAATCTTTCAGTAAATCTAACAATTGCTTCTAAAGTTAACATTATGGTTTACTACATATTACTTTTATCTTAATTTTATTTTTAAAAATTTGTATATTAATTAAGATGATTTTCTATTCTTAAGGTCCTAGCTGATCCGTCCTCTCAATAAAACCTCATCATTCAAAATATCCATTGATTTACTTGACATTTAATTAATATAAATAAGAGTTAATTAAGCCTCATTAATTTATACAAACTTATTGATATACTTAGAGCAAATAGTAAGCCACCAAATAGAGGGTCTTTCGACTCTGATTTAATTATAAGTAGGCCAGACCTGAATCTCCCAGGCTTAAAGCGTCAGCACGCTTCCTGCATCCCTGCTCTGTTACTCGAGGTCACGTTAGGCCTCATCGTAGACTTGATTCGGCCTCCGTTAAGCAGGTGCACAGAAGACTCTGCACCTACTTAATGAGCATGTTCATGAAGTGACAGAGCCGGGAATCCACCTGCTCCAGTCCCAGCATCCCCACTCGCTTCAGACTGCTAAGTGCCATGGGCCGATCTGTCCCTGGGGGCCTCAGTGTCCCCCTCTGCAGTTGAAGATACTCCTGTGACCTTATGCGGTTGGGCTGATGGGTGGGTCCTGTTGGGGAAAGACCCTACAGGTCTCCTGATGCGGGGCAGGGAGTCTGAGCTGAGCTCTGAGCCCAGGGTCAGGCTGTTACAAAAAGCAGCTGGAGGAGCCCTGAGCTTCTCTTCATAGGAAGCTTTGTTTTTAGCTTTTTGTAGATTAACAGTGTCTGTCCTTCTGTCCAGTTCCATGGTCTCGGCCAGAAACCCCAGGCTACAAGAACAGGTTAAAAATACCCCTTCAGGTACAGATATTGTGAGGCCTGAGTTAGAAGCTTAGCTGCTTCAGAGAGAGGGTGAAGAAGGTCACAGCAGAGCCGATGGGTCTCGCACAGAACACAGAGTGTGTCCACCACGGGAGGGCGAGGGAACACAGTGTAATTAGTCACCCTGGACTTTGCAGCTTGGGCACATGGGAGCGGCCCCTCTGGAGCCTGTCCCCAAGCCTAGCCTGGGCGGTAGCAGGAGGCCCAAAGATGCTGAAAGAGCTGACACATGGGAGCTGGAGAGGAGCTGTCACAGCGGGCCATGGTCCCCACCAACGTGGATACATTCTTTTCACACATTCGACTTCAGAGTTTGAAAGGCACTCTTCCTTTCTAATAGGCCCTGAGCGGGGCTCACTGCCCACATTTGCTGCCACAGTGTCATATTGTATCTCTCTCCCTCTCCAGCTGCCACCAGGGCAGAATGATAAATATGGCCATTCCTTCAGGGAAGGGAAGGTCTTCCCCTCTGCAGAATGCGCCATGCTGGCTCGCAGGGATGGAGCGCGGCGTGTTGGCTAACAGTGGAGAAAATGCTCAAGCAGGGAGAGGCCCAGGCAGACAGGCAGGAAGCAGGAGGGCCTGCCAGAGGATTGTAGCCCTCTGCCCTGCAGGGAGCATCACCAGGGCCCAAGTCCCAGGGCCCTGACAATAGCGCAGAAAGGGCTTTGAGCCCCCAGCCGCCCAGGAAGGCTGCGGTTGGAAGCCCTTCTCTGTTTCCTAAATATTCCAGGTAAAGAAGACAAGGTGGGGTATAAAACAATCACTTTAATTTGAGTTATCAGGGCAACTCTCTAATGATTCCAGTGGGCAGCAACCAAAATGATGCCATCGACCACGCAGCAGGCTGTTTAGTTACATTGTGCCTGGCCCCCAACCATCGCAACAGGGCTGGCACAGGAGAATACAAATCTCTTCACGCGAAATCCTCTCTCAAAGTTTATTCTGTGAGTGGACAAAATGTTTGACTGTAGCAAAACAAATTCGGGAAGCTCTCTGGAAACCCTAGTTCACTTCAGATAACAATCATGAACTCTCCTCTGCTTCTTCAGGTTGCCTGATTGTTAATCTGTGCGCCACTCATCAGGTATCCTCCTTAGAAATAACGGAAGATAACTATGAATCATTGAGGGGGAGTCTATTTAAATTAAAAGTAGGTTTTATGGAATAACTATAGAAGAAATTTAGTTCTACCACCTGCAAGCTCATACGGTCAGATAAAAATTAGTAGCTAGCAAAATATGACACCAGGACAATCTATGCAGATCTTTTTGATTGTTCCACTGTGGCCAAAACATCCAGCACCAGATCCAAACTCTTAACAAAGTTTTAAGTGTATTTCCACTGCAGACACAATGCAATATAGCACATGTCTAGAACTTTTTCATCATGCATGGCTGAAACATATTATTTATATTATATTTTTATTATATTAAAATACACATTTTATATATAATATATATTATATATAATATTAAATAGTATATCTAGTCAACAACTCCCCATCCTCCCCCAACCACCATTCTTCTTTCTGCTTCAATGAATTTGACTACTTTAGATAGTTCATGGTATTCGTGGAATCATATAGTGTCTGTCCTTCTGCGACTGGCTCATTTCCCTTTATATGATGTCCTTAAACTCATCCGTGTTATAGCATGGGGTAGGATTCCCTTCTTTTATAAGGCTAATATTCCATTGTATGGACATACCAATCTTCTGTATCCAATTGGAGTTGTTTCCAGATCTTGGCTACTGTGAATAATGCTACAATGGCATGGGGGTACAGATCTCCCTTCAAGATTCTGATTTTATTCCCTTTGAAAATATACCCACAAGTGGGGTTGCTGGATCATATGGTAGTTCTGTTTTAATTTTTTGAGGAATTTCCATGTTGTTTTCCATAATGGCTTTACCAGTTTACATTCCCACCAACAGTTATGAAGGTCTCTTTTAATGATTGGGTACAAACGATACGTGTTTAGACTTTTGTTTAAAGTAAAACAAGTGTCCCAATGTTATTTAAAAATAATTTGGTTTAGGAATATTCTTAAATGACTCCTTTACTCAAATTATCACTGAATATTCTCAAACTCTAAATCAATAAAATTCTAAGTTTAGTCTAAGATTGTATTCTATTTTCCAAAAAGTAGGGTATATTCTTCTCTTGAAAGTTACTCTAGTTTCATGGTTAAACTAAACCTGTTTTAGCTGAAGAGAATTCAACCAAATTCTTACACATATGAGGCCATTGGAGACACACTTATAATAAGAAAGGAGAGGGAATTAATAAGAGAGGGGAGGGAGAGATGGGGGAAGGGAGGTTTTTACTGGCCACAAATGTAGACCAGTAATAGATCTTGGTGCTTACCTTTAAAAATGGGCCAAAACCATATTTTTTTGTATGTAAGTGGAGAAGCCCTGGGAAATATTTGGGTTAGAGCTTTTTTTTTTTTTTCATTTTTTTCTTGAACATTAAAACTCAGAAGCCTTATAGATATGAATTCTGTATGAATTTATATCTGTTTTATTGTTCAACCGATCCTTCATATTAAGCTCTGCTTATCTGCCAGCATTTGATAGAAGGGAGAAAGAGAGATGAAGGAGGTAAGGAAGGAAAGGAGGAGGGGAGGGGAGAAGGAGGAGCAGGCAGAGGGACAGGAGTGTGCGGGAGGGTGTGAGGGAAGGAATGCTGCGCTAACACACAGAAAAGAAGCAAGAGCACTCAATACTACATTATCTACATAACACAAATGTCCAGCCTCCGACATGCAGGTGTGTGTTGGGTTATGGTTTAGCACATAGCCGCTCACCTTCCCAAAATGGTGATATGGTTTAATTCGATTTTTAAGTATTTCCCCAAACAATAATATCTAAAAATGTTTTTGATCAATTCTTATGGCCAGAGCCTTACTTCTTTGTAAGAATATTGTTTTGTTAGTATTTTTTATTTAATATTTTATTTATTTATTTGAGAGACAGAGAGAGCGAGCGAGCGTGAGTGGTGGGAGGAAGAGAGGGAGAGAGACAGGCAGGACTCGATCCCAGGACCCTGAAATCATGACCTGAGCTGAAATCAGGAGTCCAGTGTTCAGAGGACTGAGACATCCAGGCGCCCCTTGTTAGTATTTTTTGGAGATCATACACTCGTCCATCTATTCACTCACCTAAACTGAGTGCTGGCCACAGCTTGAACTCTTCTAGGCTCTGGGGCTACAGCCACAAACATGACAAACACGTGAAAAAGCAGAGTCTGCACAGAGTTCTTATTTAGCTCCTCTAGGAGCACATGGGAGGATGTAAGGATAATTTCACATAAATTCAGAAAAACATGGAAACTTGGATAAGGCACATGGAGGAAGGGTGCTAAAGGCTTCCCTACAGCTGGTAGAAGAGGAACAGCCTGGTCTTTACGAGTTATAGGTGGTCTGAACTGCCCCCTCTGGGCTGCCATAAGCAACCCCCCAATTCACACCTCCCCACTTCAAGCTTAACTTGGAATATTTTATTTTTCTTTGCCCCTGAGACCTTTTAATATTCTTTAATTCAGAAAAATAATTTTTTTTAGATTTGTTTTACTTATTTATTTATTCATTCATTCATTAATTTGAAAGACAGAGAGAGAGAGAGCCCAAGCAGAGGTAACGGCAGAGGGAGAGGGAGAAGCAAATTCCCCACTGAACACTGAATGACTCTGAGCCCAGGACTCTGAGATCATGACCTGAGCCAAAGCAGATGCCTAACCACCCAGGTACCTCAGAAAAAGGACCTTGATAGGCTGTTAATATTTATTTTGCTAAAATTTTTATTTGACATATGTCTTTGAGTACCTTTAATTATACATTATTTTTACTCATTTCACCAGCCTATTAAAAGTAAGCTACTTTTTGCTCTTTAACATCAAAGAGAACTTACTGAAATTGGACTAGTTAACCAGCTACTCTTTGTACCAAAGAGTGACCATGGATGCCTTTCCTCCCAGTGGGTAAAACCACGAAAATCATGCTGGTGTATCATGGCTGAGCTACTGCCCCTGTTCAAATGGTCCCTTTGGCCTAAACATCAACCCACTGGTAGAGATTAATAGCTTCACAGCTGAACTCATCAGGACTGTAAAATTGAATGTTTACCACTAAGTTGAGGCTAATTCCAGAAGATGTAGAGGTTATCCCTATAGGCAATAGTTGTGCAAGTCTTATCTTTCCTTCTGATCATGAAGGAGATTTACCAGAGCTGGGGTTACTGCCAACAGAGCACAGGACTCGAGACACTTCAAACAAGCCCAGTTTTATATGGGCTTTGACCCTAACTGCAAGTCTCCTCATTCCAGATCTTGTCATCATATTATAATTGTCATCATCGCCGTCACCATTCTCCACTAGACTGTAGGTCACGCCTTTTCATCTGGCTCCTTTTCACCAGAAAATGAACTCCTATATCTTTGAGTTCCTATAATCTACCATGAATGATAGGAAATAATCCATGTAAAGGCTTATTACAACTCCCAACCTATGGTAGTTTCTCAATAAAGCTATTCTGATTAGCAAGAGTAATATTAATATCATTATCTATAAACTCCAAGGTTTGCTGCAGCTCCAAATATGAAATGTTCCACCAATCTTGGTCTAATTTTACTCTAAATTTTTTCTATAGATGATTGTTGACCATATAAGTTGACTGTATTGCTTTTAACTTCCAGCAAAAGAAATGGGTTTCGGCTGATTATAGCAGAAAATAAACATAAAATTGCCTAAAAACTTGTGGAATCAAACTTGGAAAATGAGAAGCAATATGTCCCAAATCCCTGCCCAGCACTGTGCAAATCACCCTTCAGAACCAGCCGAGTACACTGCTGTCACCAAAAGGGACTCTAGATGCTTCCCTTGTGCTGCTGACACATGATGGGGCTGTTCTTGCTCCACAGTCACTGCTGTCCCGGGAAATGGATGATGGTCATTCTTCCTTTAATTATTTTGGTTTCTCAGAAGGATGGCCTTTTCAAGATGAAAGAAAACACATTTTGTAGAACAGAACATTCAGGCACAGAAAATTTAAGGCTTTTACTAAGGCACAAAATCTGTGGTTCCCAAATCCCATTTCAATATGCTTTCTACCATACACACTGAGTAAGAAAATACAAACAAACAACTGAAACACATGTCTGATGAATAGAAAAGAGGCTCCACAGTGACTCCAGTCTTCTTTATTGCTAAAGAAAAACATTTAACATTTCATCCAAAGTGCCTGTTCTCAATGATGCATCTACGTACCATAGTTGTGGGCTTGTGTTTTTGTGGGACGGGTTGCAGTCACAGTGGTCATTCACATTGGAAAGGTGCTGGCATGCAGAAAGAGGAAACACAGCTTTAACCCAAACTACATACATATGGAGACACTCAGGCCACTGGTCCAGTAACACTGAGAGCCTCCCCTGAGATTCTTCTAAGAGGGAAAAAGTTATTTAAATGTTGATGATCTGTTTGGAGGGAGAAATTAATTGTCCCAAGTACTGCAGAAAACAAATGGCAAATCTGTGGATAAACTGGGGTTTCTTCTTTCCTTTACAGGATAGCAATAAGCTAAATAGCAAATACAGTATTCTAGATTTCTTAAAAGAAATTTTCTTAAAAGAAAATACTAATGTGACCACCTAAATAAAATAGTAGGAACAACTGTGGTTACTTATGGTTATTGTCACAATGAGAGCATAACTAAATCACTCCCTGTGCTTGCTGCTGGTTTCAAGGGTGGCCTGAACTGAAATTTGGTTTGGAGAGATGGGGGGGTAGGTAGAGCTGCACGTGTGGACATATCTCGTGGGGAGGAAACCACAGAAGTAAATGCAAGCAAGCAGAGCGGATGGACTGTGTCCAGGGGACAGCCCGTCTGGTCAAAAACAGGTGGTAGAGAAGGCTTTGATCAGTGGCCCCCAAAACCTTGCATAGTATGAATGAGGCTGGACAGAGAGAACAGCCCTGGTAAGGAATAATTCTCTAATTGCTTAAGGATTTTGCTTTGTAAATAGAAAACAAGTTAAAGTGGCTGACAGGGATACAGAGTATAGTAAAATGTAAGAATAATTGAAAAAATGTTGAGAACGAGAAAAACACACACAAGAGAAATAGGATGAAATCAAAAGAAAAGTAAATGTCCAATACTATACTAATGGTTGTTGTCTGAGCTTCCTAAATCCAAAGTAAGGGATGAAATATGATCAGCTTTGGCCATCATCACATCTGTAGAGGCAATACACACTGTCCACATGCATTGTTAGTTAAGTTGTTCAGGGGAGGAAAGCTACTCATCAGGACGGAGATTCTCCTCCTTCTTGGGAATGTAAAGCCCACACAACGCACCATACATTCAGCATTAGATCTACACAAAAATTAATAACAAAATCTACAGGACTGCTACTTGTATCATCTTTCGATGTTACTCATGATAAAATTTTAAACTAAAAACTAAGATATTTTGTAAAAGGGAAAGGATAGTGATGATGTATAATAAGACACAACTGGTGCAAGAAAAGCAGAGAAAGAGGAACAATATTGCGAAGAGATGGGATCAGTGGTGAGGAGGAGAGAGCCTGCTGAGGAGAGCAGGAAGTCTCACAGTGCAGAGTGAGAGCCCATTAAGCAAGGTAAGGAGAGCCAAGGAAATGACCGCATTCCTTGGGGGGGCGCAGGTAGAGAAAGCAGAAAACAAGTAGGTTTGCACATGTTGAGTTTGAAAGCAGTGAAATTTTGAGCTGAGCTGATTGAATCCACAGTCTTTGTGGAACGTGCATTTGGAAATACCAAGGGAGTGGGTTGGATGACATAAGGTCACAAGTCAGCTCCATTACTCAGCCCGACAAAAGCAGTGAGATTGTACTGTTGGTGACAACATGGGTGGACCTCAAGGGTGTTACACTAAGTGAAAGAAGTCGTACAGAGAAAGATAAATACCACATGATCTCTCTCACATGTGGAATCTAAAGCAAAACAACAACAACAAAACCCACAAAAAGCAAGCTCATAGATGCAGAGAATAAATTAGGCAGGATGTAGAGAGAAATATGTGAAGGGGGTTTCAAGGTAAAAAGAAAGAAACAGTAGACTCCAGACAGGAAAGGAGAGGAGAAGGGGTCTTTGAGGAGAGGCAGGGTGGACTGGGAAGGAGAGATGTGGGGATCCAGAGAGCTAGAACAGAGAACTCCCTGAAGTGAATAAATATTCGAGAATTTGTTTGATGACTTCCTTTGAAGGACCCTGCAAATAACAAAGCAAAATAGCTCTTGGCATTATGGTCTGTACTTAAAAGTCCTTCTTCAGTCCAAGATTTTATACTTTTTTTTTTTTTTTTTACTTTTACTCTTTATGTTTTAGTTTTTGAAAAGGGTCTGAAGTATATTTGTAATATGGTATGAAGTGGTATAAAGTGGGGTTAAACTTTATATTCTTTCTTTTTTAAAGATTTTATTTACTTATTTGACAGAGACACACAGTGAGAGAGGGAACACAAGCAGGGGGAGTGGGAGAGGGAGAAGCAGACTCCCCGCCAAGCAAGGAGCCTGATGCAGTACTGGATCCTAGGACTCTGGGATCATGACCTGAGCCAAAGGCAGACACTTAAAACTGAGCCACCCAGGCACCCCAAACTTTACATTCTCTTAAATGGAGAGCAGTTTCCCAAGACTATGTTTTTATTAGTGCATTCTTTCTGCTCCTGTCATCATAGTAGTAAATCCATTCAGACACACACACACACACACACACACACACACACATCCCTTCACACACAAAGGTACATCCACTTTGCGCTCCCCAGTGATCTACAGGTACTCTGTCAAAACGAGTATATTTTTAAATGTTCATATATTTATACTTGCAGGAACATTATAAACATAGGATAAACTGCCAATCGTGGTTCAGTAGAAAGTTCATTACTTATTCTCCACATACCTTTCCCTAGCCTTATTTTCTACCACCTAACACTAATCTCATGTTTTTGTGAAGAACATCTTTATTTTTAAAAATACTTCATGTCAGTTCATTATTCTGTGTCATCCCACGTGTGTTTTGAATGTCGCATGACCTTGCCAGTTGTTTGTTTTTTTCCTTGGACCATGTGGGAGAAGATTATATACATAGATCAGGTCCTTTTACCTTCTAATGCACATTTAAGATTTTATTTATCTATTTGAGAGAAAATGAGAACAAGCAGTGGGGACAGACTAAGGAAGAGGGAGAAGCAGACTCCCCACCAAGCAGAGAGCCTGATGTGGGGCTCGATCCCAGGACCCTGAGATCATGACCTGAGGCCAAGGCAGGTGCTTAACCCATTGAGCCACCCAGGCACCCCTACGTTCTTATTTCTTAAGAACAAGGATATCCTCCTATGCAACAGTGCAGGTAGCAAAATTAGCAAGTGTGACCATGGATTTCATAGTGTCATCGAACATACTTCCCGCATTGCAACGGTGACAAACCCAGGGATGACCCAGTGATGTCCTCCATCACGTTTCCCCCGCTCTGATAGGAAGGCAGTTCCAGATCAGATACTGCGCTTGGTGGCTGTGTCTCTTCAGTCTCCTTTCAACCTGCGGCCACTCCTCAACTCCACTCAGTCCCTCATGACATTGACGTTTCAAAGACCAAAAGCAAGTAATTCTGTGGAGTTTCTCACTTTGGGCTTGTCGGAGGCACCCCTGGAAGCACACATATCTGATTCTCAGGGCCCCGTGTCTGAAGGCAGCCCGTGTCTCTCGGCTCCCTCTGGAGATGCTAATTTTCAATTCCTGGTCAAGGGGCCTGCAGTTGCCACATTCTCCATTAACCGACAAGCAGTACCTAGGGAGAAACTCTGAGCACGTGCAGATTCTCTGCTCGTCGGATTTTTAGTTCATGACTTCCAACCTGTTATTTTTGAGGACTGTCTTCTTTCTGTATGAGACGTCCACGAGTCTCAAAGCACAGCTGATGCTATCGCCTTCTTTGCTTACAGCACAGTCTGCGTGTGCCCCTGCTGTGGGACGCGGCGCACGTATGGGCTTACATAACGCTCTCCTCCCCCTTCTGACTTTTCAAAGGCAGGGACAACATATTGCCAGCACTTACTTCTCAGTCTTGCAAATGAGGGACATTATTATTAAGGGACTTACATTTTATTGAAAGAAATCCTCCGACGTTTGCCGTTTTAGACTCACAGGATGCAAAAGGAAGCCCATTTCGTAATCCCTTGAATTCAAGCATTATTATAAAATCGTACTCATAGACTCTAACAGTAGCTGCCTAATGGACTATCAGAACATTTTAAAAGGAGGTTTTGCTTTTTGACTCTGCTTTGAGGTCTTGGAAATTAAAAAAAAAAAAAAATGCTGTATTTTACTCCTGGGCCCCTGCACTGCAAGGCTGGAAGGTATCTCAGAATGGGGGGAAACCTACGGAGTTCGTATACTTTGGCACAGACTTAACCTTCGTTGTCATTCCACAACACACTCCACTTTGAAGGAGTCCTTCAGCTTGCATCTGCGCGGCTTTATTTCTCGCAGGAACGACCGTCAGAGGCGTGTTTATGATGTGTGTTTTCTATCCTCATCTGCCACTCCACTTCTGGTGGCGAGACTGTTCTAGAAGCTCGGAGACGGCAGACTCTGCTTGCTCAGACTCCTCCCCTGCTGGGCCTCTCCTGCTCTGGACACATCCCGCCACAGCTGCAGCACCGGCTGCGGGCAGAGGGCTGTTATCACTACCGAGGTTTCCATTTTCTTTTGCTCTGAAAAGATCAGTTGAGAAAGTGCTCTGGAGCTTGTGGGTCTCTGCAACTGTAATCTCCTTTGTACCCTCCCCAGGCATCAGCCCCCAGATGTAAACGTCAGAGCCCTAACGCCCTTTGTGTCCAAGACCGTAGGAACTCCTTCTTCAGATGTTTTTGACCATCCTCCGAGCTCCAGGCTGAAGGAGGCTACCAGGGTAAGTTTCCGGATCCCTGCCTTACAGAACCGCCCGATAATCTGACAGAGCAAGACTGGGTGCTAGGAGCTCTTTTCTTTTTAAAGAAACCATCACCTCCCAGCCAACTAGAGTCTTCACAGCTTCAACATCCAAGTTCCGCTCGCTTCTGCCTCAGAACTGCCAACACCGACTTGTGGAATTCTGGAGCAGGCCCTACTGGGAACTCTGATGGGCAAGCTTTCTGAGCTCAGAGCCGGGAAGGCTTCTGCAAACTATAGGTTAATGTGAGTGGATATATGTCTAATGAGTTTCAACCAGTTTATTCGAATTTGATTTTTTTTTTTTTAATTTACTGAGCACAAAGTTAGTTTAAGGCACGTTACTCTGAGGAGTGAAAACACGGAAAGTGACACAGTCCTTGCCTCAAGGGCACTCTGGCGTGGTAAGGAGACGGCAACTTGATGTGAACTTCAGCTGCTGATTAAATTCACAAACTCGCCCCCCGCCCCCCAGAACAGGTAGTCCTCACCGATCTGTCTTCTCAGAGTCAGGCCAGAGCACAGCGATCAGTTTTGACAAAGGCAATCGGTAGCGCAGAGTCCTGTCCCTGAGAATAGCAGTTCAGGGACCACAGTCATTCGAAAGGTCCTTAGACAAGCAGAATCTCTGGCCCAGGCCAGAACTTGGAAATAAATCCTGCAGACAAGATGCTACTGAGGTGCTTGGACAAGCACAGAAACACTGTGAATCTGAGAAACACTCGTGTGACCGTGTTATTCTTTTATTTACATTTGAAGTGGTGACATAAGCTCGTCGAGTCAACGTCATATGAACAGAGACTGCGGTATCTACTACAACATACACTTTATTGATTCCTGCAAAGTCCTCATGCCCCTTAGCCCTGCCCCCCTCTGCCCAAAGTCTTTGAAGACAGTGCAGTTGCAAGGGAATCGGAAGAAGACATTACCATTCTGGTCACTGGTGGCAGCGCCAGCTGTTACGTAATTTCGTTATAAAGCTATTTCCTGCTACTGGAGGGTTTGAAATAACATTTACTTGTGTAATTCTAATTCTATTTAGTTTATCCAACCACGGCCAGATAAAAAGCATAAATTAATCCACTATGAATATATCAGGCAGATAACCATTTTAGAATAGGAGAGAGAATTAAATGTTACTTACAAGCCCTTTCTAACCTTACCAAAATACCTTTCCAAAGATCTCTCAACATCGGTCGGATGGCACACATTTGACCTGCCGTTGTTTTCCAGAGCAGGAATTTGAAACTCTGGCCATCCTCAGCACGTTCTGGAACATGTGGGCCACGCTGGGAAAGGTGGCCCATCGGGAAAGCAGCTGTGTAAGGAAGGGAGATGCTGTCCATTCTGATGGAGCTGGGGATAACAGGGCTCTATTTCTACAATCCAAAATGTAGATCTGTAACTCACCAATGGCAAGATCTTGTCAGCTCTAAACCTACTGATTCTGACTTACTTTCTGTTTCATTTCAGAGGTTTTAGAAATGCATACTGTAACACGACGTGGTTATGAAGATGGGGACGGGGAGGCTGTAGGCAGAGAAAGACTGACTGATTCCTCAAAACGGTCTTGCTTCCTCAAATTGGGGATCTTTGAGAAGCAGTTGCCATCACCCTTCAAGCGCTTCTTGGGAGGCCTGGAAGCATAAGTCACATCCTTACACCAGGGAGGTTGTTCTATGTGGCCAGACCTTCCTGAGGTCACCCTGGCTGCTCCTTCCCCTCCACATGTTACAGTCTGATCCTGGGGTCCAACCACCTAGATCTTGGAGCCTTATTCCTGGACAGGCTGCACCTTGCTTCTCTTCAGACTAGCTCAGACAAACACCTGACCTGGGAAGCCACTTGCGCACAGCAAATTGCTCCTAACAGAGCCTCGGCACATTTCCCTCCCTCTCCCCCAGAGAGAATCACTGGCTCTGAATCAGCCTATAGCTTATTTGGCTCTAGAATTGGAGGGATGGGGGCAAGGGGTCCAGGGATTCAATTTTGGTCAGTTTTCCTCATCCACAGTGTCGCTAGTGGCTGCAGGGTCCCTATATCCTTCGGATCTAAGACAAGCCATTGGAATTCTGAGCCCAAATCCCCCCCACAAGTAAGGTTGTTCCAAGGAGTTGACATTGCTTTCATTGGGGCCATGCATGACATCTCACCACAAGAATTTCTGCAGGTTCCCAAATCTAAGAGGACATTATGAATGTACTTTGGGAGCAGGGTTTTGTATAAAAGCATAAATATAATCTTAACTCTTACAGTGGCCAATGCAAATAAACAGCAACGCCTACCAAAAAAGACACTGCCCTTGGTTTCCACCTTGCATATAATCATGTTTACATCTGAGAAGATCAGGAAGGTGAAACCCGTTCTAGTGAGAGAAGAAAAAAAAACCCTGTATTACCAGGAAATGTATCATCTGATGAAGGGAGAGAACAAATGGAAGAGGAAGAGGCAGAAAGAGAAAGAAACAGAATAAAGACAAAGATACAGACGAATGGTAACTTGAAGTACAGGCAGGAGGAAGGGCAAGGCAGGAGCAAAGAGGAGGGACAGGTGGAGACACAGGACGAGCAGGGGTGAAACGAGCCTACTCGGAGGGAAAGAGAAAAGAGCAAAAGCAAAGACAAGCAACCGGCACAAAATGAAAACAAACAGTGTCACACAAGGAGAAACAGAAATCTAGAGGTTGCCAGAGGAACCAAAAAAATGGCCCGAAAGCAGGAATTACTGCAATGAAGAGGAATAATACAACAGGAATTCTAGGAATGTGATAAACAAAATGTGCCAAGAAGGAATCCATGTTCAAATCAAACAAAAACCAAAAAACAAAACAGAGTCCCCATTTACAATGGACCAGAGAAGAGGCACAGAGGAATTTTGGAAAGAAAGCAATCCTAAGAGTTGGCAAATCTCTCCAGGCCTAAATCTGCCACAGATACACTCTCGGGCAGGCTGTCATGGTCAATGGGCTTGGATTTCCTCGTCCGAAACGGGAGATGGTTGTCATGGCGCCACGTGGTGTGCCTGTGTGTGCGTGCATGTGTGCGTGCGTGTGTGCATGTGTGCGTATGTGTGCACGGCCGAGTGTGCATGTGTCTGCCGTGTGTGTCTGTGTGTGCGTCTGCATGCCTGTGTGTGCACGTGTGCGTGCGTGTACATATGTGCGTGTGTGTGCATGCGCGGTTGTGCGTGCATGTGTGCGTGCGTGTGTGCATGTGTGCGTATGTGTGCACGGCCGAGTGTGCATGTGTCTGCCGTGTGTGTGTGTGTGTGCGTGTGTATGCCTGCCTGTGTGTGTGTGCGTGCGTGTACATATGTGCGTGTGTGTGCATGCGCGGTTGTGCGTGCATGTGTGCGTGCGTGTGTGCATGTGTGCGTATGTGTGCACGGCCGAGTGTGCATGTGTCTGCCGTGTGTGTCTGTGTGTGCGTCTGCATGCCTGTGTGTGCACGTGTGCGTGGTGTACATATGTGCGTGTGTGTGCATGCGCGGTTGTGCGTGCATGTGTGCGTGCGTGTGTGGCCATGGCTGTGTGTGCATGTGCAACACGCATATGCCTGTGCACATGTGCTGTGTGTTCGTGGATATGTGTGCATGCATGTGCGAATGTGCGTCTACCTGTGCATGCCTATCAGTGGAACAGGGCATGACCTGTTTTTGCTCTCTTTTCTTTTTTAGTTTTTTATGTTTTGTTTTTTCCTGTAACTTACAACCTCCTGGGGCTGCTATTTTTTCCAACATGAGAGGAGTCGGACTTTTCTCCTTAATCTGATTGTTCTCAAAATTGGTGAGTCTGTAAAACTTTGTTCAGGTACAATGTTGAATTTCTCTATGAAACCTTGCAACATTTTCACTTGCGACCAGCAGCCTCTTATGGGAAAAGATCTGGAACATTTAAATTTCTCCTTATTACAGAAACAAACTTTTCTCCATCTTAAAAGTAGCTTATCCTATGATTCGTAAGGCCTAACTTTTCAGATAAAAGCTATTCTATGTTTCCAGAGCGAGTAAAAGAATATCTTCACGCTAACACACACACGAACGATAACTTACTTCGAGGTGGGACAAAATATTCTTTCCTGCCGAGAAGCAGCTGTTAAAAGAGAACATTCTGGTGATAGGGAAATTGTTCTCAGCGACATTAAACTGAGAAGATACTTTTTTCTCACCTGAAGTTAAGAATTTCTATAAAAACATTCATCCTATTCATGGAGATAGGGAGGATTTCATGAGAGGCATTTCACAGAAGATATTTGCAATTCTACGGGCCAGGAGGGATCTGACAGAAGGCTTTAGGAGAGCACATTCTATTGGAAACAAGGTGCACTGGCAGCATCTCCCACAATGCATGTGTCTGCATAATAAATATGAACCTGAATTCATCCCTCCCAAAAAGAGAGATGGAACAGTCTCTCCAGGTACAGCCCCGCCTCTCTGCATTTTAACGATTCTACAAGGCACAATTGCAGAGGTGCAGGGGCCTTTTGGGTTTCAGCTGGGACAGCCACAGGCACCCTGTGTGGGGGCAGGCGCAGCTCCCGGTGCTTGGGCCAGCCCACCCTCAACGGTCTCCCACCTCTCCCAGAGCGGGGTGCCACCGAGGCCAGCCCACAGGGAGAGAGCACATCTCTGGAGGGCTCCAGAATTTGCTTTCTGCAGAAGTTGTTTCTTCCATTTGTGTACACTTGTATACACATTCACACAATTTCATCCGTATATGTTTCTTCCCTGCTTACTCATCCCGTGATTGCTCTGGGTCCCTTCTGTAACAAATTATTTTGTCATATTGTTTATGATGTCCAATTTTACGGGTCACCATTAGGGAATCTAAAAGAGAGCTGTGTGAACGGAGGGAATGTGACATTTGTCAGCAAGATCCATTTTCCAAGGCTGGGAGCCTCAGAGGCTGTGCCCCTGAGCAGCCACTGGCTGGGCAGGTGACCTCGGCCTGGTTACATTAGTACATTTTGAATCTTTTTATTTAATGAGATGCAGCAATGTTTTGGTGTCTAGCTAGAATGCCAGAGTTCATTTTTTTTTTCTCCTGATTTTTACTTTTTCTTCCAACTAAAAGAAAAGCACTAAGGTATGTAAATGTCAAATGCTGCTGAAATATGCAATGTCGAAAGTAAAAAGGAAAAGAACAGCCTATGTTCTATACCCCCAAATTAACTTATCTCCCACCGTATAATGTACATTCTCCCAATTTTTTCCATACCTTTTGTTAGAATTATTTTTAAAAAATCAGTTTACTCATATATATATACACATATATAAACGTTTGCTTTAAGAATCAGAATGGTCATTGGGAGGGAGACAAACCATAAGTGACTCTTAATCTCACAAAACAAACTGAGGGTTGCTGGGGGGAGGGGGTTGGGAGAAGGGGGTGGGGTTATGGACATTGGGGAGGGTGTGTGCTATGATGAGTGCTGTGAAGTGTATAAACCTGGCGATTCACAGACCTGTACCCCTGGGGACAAAAATATATTATATGTTTATTAAAAATAATAAAAAAATAAATTAAAAAAAATCAGAATGGTCTATATATACTGTATATGTATATACCCACTACAAGTACACTTTTTTCATTACTTATAAAATACATTAGACATTTGATAACAAACTTTAAATTCTGTAAAATTCAGCGTGATAATCCCAACTAACATTACTATTAAATTTAGCCGTTAAAAATTAATAGTTATTTGGGGCACTGGGTGACCCATTCAGTAAAGAATCTGCCTTCAGCTCAGGTCATGATCTCAGGGTCCTGGGACTGAGGCCCTGCCTGGCTCCCTGCTCAGTGGGAGTCTGCTTTTCTGTCTGCCCCTCCCCCACCCCCTTCCACCCCTGCTGGTGCTCTCCCACTTGCTCTATCTCAGAAGAATAAATAAAATCTTAAAAAAATGATAATAGTTATTAGGACCCAAAGTCAGAAAATAATTAGAATTAAGTCTAACACACACCTTTTTATTTCTTTAAGTAGGCTTAAAGAAAGCCTACTTAAAGCCTAGTTCAGGGCTTGAACTCACAACCCCAAGATCAGCACCTAGCTAAGATCAAGAGTCTGATGCTTAACTTACTGAGCCACCCAGTTGCCCCAAGTCTAACACACTTGATTGATTTGACAGTCTACTTGAAATGTCATCCACTTTTACACCCTTTTAAAAATTTTTCATTTGAAATAATTATAGATATGCAGAAGATTACACAGAACTGTACAGAGAAATTCATGATCTCCTTCTCCCACCTAACCCCAATGTTAACATCTCACACAAGTAGGGTAAAAACATCTAAAGCAAGAAATTGACATTGCTACAATCCATAGAACTTATTTAGATTTATGCATTATATATGCACTTATCTGTGTGGTTGTGTGTGTGTGTGTGTGTGTGTGTGTGTGTGTGAATGTGTGTGGTCTACACAACGTTATTCTAGGTGTAGCTTTGTGTAACCATCATAGCAATCAACATATTCCAGAAGTGTCACCTCCTTGAAGCTCCCAGTTTATATCTACATCCATCTCATTCCCCAGCCCTAACTCCTGGTGACCGCTAACCTATTCTCCATCCCTACAGCTATGTCAGTTCAAGACTGTTATGTACATGGAACCAGGCAGTATGATGATGAAGACGGGCTTTTTATCGCTCACATAGTCTCCTTGAGGTTCATCCAAGTTGTGTGCTCTCAGTACTTCACCCCTTTTAGCTGCTGAGCAGCACCTCATACCATGGGGTATATAGCAGGTCATTCAACCGTATAGCCATTGAAGGACATTTAGGTAATTTCCAGTTTTTGGCCACTATGAACATTCATGTACAAGCTCTTGCATGAAAATAAATGTTCATTATCTGGGATAAGTGCCCAAAAGTGCAATTACTGGGTCTTTTCTAAGTCCATTTTTAGTTTTGAAAGGAAGTGTCAAACTATTTCTAGAGTGGCCATGCCATGTTATATACCTATGAGCAAGGGATGACTGATGTGTGTGTCCAACCCCCCCACTGGCATCTGTCCTTGGCACCATTTACTGTTTGGATCATTCTGAGAGGTGTGTCGTGACCTCTCACTGCAGATCACACACACATCTCTACTGGATAATGACGGTCAACCTCTTCTCGTGGGCTCGTTTACCATCCGTATGCCCTCTTCAGTGGAAATGATGTGAATGTACTTTATATTTTTTTTAAGATTTTTTTTTTTTTTTATTTGACAGATCACAAGTAGGCAGAGAGGCAGGCAGAGAGAGACAGGAGGAGGAGGCAGGCTCCCTGCTGAGCAGAGAGCCCAATGTGGGGCTCCATCCCAGGACCCTGAGATCATGACCTGAGCCGAAGGCAGAGGCTTTAACCACTGAGCCACCCAGGTGCCCCAGTACTTTGTATTTTTAATTGTTTCCTAATTTTGAGTTTTCAGAGTTCTTTCTATATTCTTAACACAAGGCTAGCATATTAAGCCCTTTTATCATCAATGGATATGTCATTTTGTCCTATGCCTTTTATGTGTAAATTAATTGACCATTAGATTTTTCTCTTTAACTTGTTAATATGGAGGATTACATAGATTGGGTTTCAACTACTGAACTAGTCTATCTTCCCTGAAGTAAGTCCCACATGGTCCGTGTTTACTTCTAACAGCAAAGAAAATATATCACCAGGTGCATGAAAAAGAAAATACCACATAACGTAAAGAAAATATTGCCTGATGTATCTCACAGAGGAAACACCAGGTAGCTTCAATATTATATAATGGAGACTTGTAGGGAAAAAATCAGAATTTACTTTATATTCTTTTATCTATAACTTTTATAGATATATATATAGATATATATATAGAATTTATATATAAACATGTACTTTATTTAAAGTGAATATAAATGACTATGTCTTTTGGTCAAAGCTTTTGTTGGAATTTAGTAAAATAATCAGAAGTATCTGAAAAGAAAAAAGATAGAAAATTTTATAATTCTTAGGTGATATTTGCATACTTTAGTCCCTACAGATTGCTATGGCAAGAAAATCCTAATATTACAGCTATAATGGATGGAAAAACATTTGACATGAAAATACTTTTATAAACATCAATGTGTAAGACAAGAAATGAACACTGTCTATTTTTAGATCCAAAGTGTTCAAATCATTGACTTAAAAGAATACTATTGTGAGTGGGGGAAAAAAGAGAGAGAGACAGATGGACAGACAGAGGAAAACCAAGAAAAAGGCCCTTAACTATAGAGAATACACTGAAGGGGAAGTGGGTAGAGGGACGGGGAAATAGTGATGGTGATTAAGGATTGAACTTGTGATCAGCACCGGTGATGTGTGGGAGGGCTAAACCCCTATACTGTACACCTGAAACTAATATTATATTGTATGTTAACTAACTGGAATTTAAATAAAAACTTAAAAAAAACAAAATGGGCAAAATGAAGTAAATAAATACAAAAATACATTTAAAAATCAGCAAGTAACAAAATAAATGTCATGAGGATGAAAAGTAAAACATAGAAAATATAGTCAATAATAATGTGAGTGGTGTGGTGACAGACGGTAACGACGCTCACTGTGGGAAGTGCTGAAGAATGTACAGAATTGTTGAAGCACTATGTTGTACACCCGAAATTAATAGAATCGTATGTTAATTGTACTTCAATAATAAAAAAAAATTAAATCAGAAAAAATATTCTTACGTATAAAAAACAAGAATATCATTGTATAAGCTGTTTGGTGTATTACAAAAAATTCTCCATGCTTCTAAGGAATGTCACATTACAGCTGCCGATATAAATAGCATTTCAAATTTACCCAAAGATGCTGTATGAAAATTTATAATTCACTAAAATGATCATTCATAAATAATGGGATTGTTATATCTTGCACAAATACTTCCAAATGATACCACTAAAAACGTATTTTGGGGAAATAATTCTCCAAGTGTCTCCTGCGTTTCTGCATGTCCTGTAAAAAGGTACTAATTCTCTTTGTCTGGTCTACTTTTCCAAGAACCTTTTATAGAGAATGGCCTTGGGAGACAGAGATCTGTCTCTATCATGCATCACATTCTCTTGGTCTCTCCAGAAAGCGAATGGCAGGCATGCCTACAACCCATTATAAAAGATGTGGTTTCTCTAAGCTCAGGTTACTCCTCCTGTAATGCAACCCAGTAGGTAGATGGGTGGCACCAGACCCTCTGAGTTGCCCTCTGGGAACTAGGGCTCAGCAACAGGCACAAGGTGATGATAGTCTGGATATTGCTGTTTGGTAATAAACTGCCCTTTGTTCTGACTCAGTGTTTTTCTGTGATTTCCCTCATGTCTTGTGATTTCCACCATATTCATTAAACTGTCAGGCTAACTTGTAAGCTTGTAAGTAGGGCAAAGTCTTAGGCCCTTCACAGTCCTTGAGTGACAGATAATTTTAGTAGCTTTACATTGAGTAAACTCATTAGTAGGTAAACTTTTCATCCATGAGGGACCAAAGTCATTATTAAAGCCCCTAGAAAAAGGTAACTTACAAAACGGCATGTTTATGTCCAGGAATGAAAGTGATCATTCGCTTTGATTTTAATGTATCTCTTTTAAAAAGAAATTTATTCCAGAAATACATTTTTTCTAAAACATGTCAAATTATGTCACTCTCCTTCAAAGCACATCAGTGATTTCTCCATCCCACTTAGAGAAAAATCCAAAGTGCTACCCACAGCCTACAAGACCCTTTGGAATCTGGTGTCCTATTACTTCTCAGAAATCATCATAAGCCATGCTCCCCTTTGCTAACTCTGCAGCCACACAATAAAACCACATGCCTGGAAGGCCCTCCTTTATTCTTCTGCTCACGCCTCTAGACTTGTTCTAGACCCAACAACCACACCGAGAAATAGCCCAGGGACCTCCTGCTGAAACAGAACTACGTCATGTGATAATTAGACCAAATAGTTTTACTGTTTTCCCAAAGTGGTTCTGCTCATAGTTATCTAATTTTTCTTATTTTGTGCCTTTTTGTGTAGATGTCTCTTATGCTGTGACCCAAATTTGGCTTTCTTTAGAACTCTTAGCTCGCCGGGGTACAGGGTAGGAGAAATAATTGACTTGGGTAATCAGAACACCCACAGTACTTAGCACATAATTGGTGTCTGAGGAAGGAACTTTCTGTCCCAAATATACCTCTTCTTCTTCTTCTTCTTCTTCTTTTTTTTTTTTTTCCAGTGTTTTTGACTAAGAACTACAGTTCCCAGTCACTCGTGCTTCCAGGTGTGGAGACTAAGTTCTGGTCCACGGGGTGTAACCCGAACTTGTAGGTGATGTCCAAGAATGCTGCTTAGAGAGCACTTCATCACTCGTTCTCCTGTTGAATGGAATGTGGACATGATGGCTTGAGCTTCCACACCAATGAGATGATTGAAGACAGAAGCTCCTTCTTAGGATGGTAGACCATAAAGACAGAAGACCATAAATATATGTTGCTCAGGTCTCCGACATAACAGCTCTAGACAATTTGCCTCTGAACTTCTATCACGTGAGAAATAAATTTCCGTCTTGGTTAAACCAGTGTTATTTTAGAGTCTCCGTTTTATGTGGCAAGACATGATCCTAAATGATACAGTGCTCAGAGATTTCACCAAGTAGGTTAATGCAAATGGCAAACCAATTCTCTTCCACAGCCCCATCATTTTGTCCCCTCACACTGCACCATATTTCTTCTGCCACTTATTATCACTTGACATGATGAATTTGTCATTTATTGTTTCCTCTGTGCCTTGTCTGCTGTTTCCCCTTCATTCCTACTAAAACAAGAAGCTCCATAAGAACAGAGGCTCTTTTTTTTTGTTTGGTAAAGATTTTATTTATTTATTTGACAGAGATCACAAGTAGGCAGAGAGGCAGGTGGGGGGTGGGACAGGCTCCCTGCAGAGCAGAAAGCCCGATGCAGGGCTCGATCCCAGGACCCTGGGATCATGACCTGAGCCGAAGGCAGAAGCTTTAACCCACCGAGCCACCCAGGTGCCCCTAGAGGCTCTTTTCTTGACAACAGGTCTATTCCTAGCACCAACAAAAACAAGCACTCAGCAAACCTTTGCTTAAAGTGTGAATGAATGAATCAGTCACTGAATTTTTGCAATTGATCTGCTACTATGGACAAATCAAGAGCAGACTTATTTGATGCTAAAACCCTATCTCTGCTTTAGAATCACTTGCTGGAGATCATGCTTTGCTTTTTCATGGTAAGCGAGGCACACATAAAACTTGGTGACTCCTTGGTAGTGGATCAGTCTCACAAGGTAAAAGGCTCTGTGGCCCTGTTGTCATGCAGACCTGTGGTTGATTCCACAGCCTGAAACTCCTAAAGGACATGCCCAATGCTTCAGTCTCTGTATCAGTGAACAGACCCTTTGTAGCAGAGACATTATCTTTGAATTATAAGCAGAAGCTTGCCCTCCAAGTAGAACAGGGGCTGGCAAAGAAAGAACCATCTAGGGTAGGCGCAGAAGCTCTTGCTAACTTGGAAACAGTACAGTGACCAATAAATATTCTTACATTTGAAGTATTTTGCACTTATAATTTATATTGTAATATTCTCAGCTAATAAAATTCCTGGATGCATGCCATAAAGTTCTTGAGATTTAGAAAGGAGGTCTTGGGGTGCCTGGGTGGCTCAGTGGGTTAAGCCTCTGCCTTCAGCTCAGGTCATGATCTCCAGGTCCTGGGATCGAGCCCCGCAACGGGCTCTCTGCTCAGCGCTGAGCCTGCTTCCCTCCCTCTCTCTCTGCCTGCTTCTCTGCCTACTTGTGATCTCTTTCTCAGTCAAATAAATAAATAAAAACCTTAAAAGAAAAAAAAAAAGTAAGGAGGGCTTTTTTCTGTACTAAAAGTAAAGGAAAAGTTGAGGCTTGCATGAACAAGGCTTACTGTAAAATTCTATTTTCTACTAGCAATAGGAAATTATTTGGATATAGAATATAAAATTATGCATAGTAGAACGGAGCCTTAGGACTTTAATGAATATTTGACATTACAAAATTGGTTAAGAACAGTCCAGGGGTAAAAAGAATAAAATCTTAGATTCAGAGGGACTCCGAGGTCATCTGGTGGAATGCATTTGTTTTGCATTTGAGAAGACTGAGGAGCAAAGAGATGGAGGGATTAGCTCAAGGTCAATCAGGTCATGGCAGAGCCAGAACCAGCGAGCCATCCAGGATGCCCACCCGTCCATGACACCACTCTAGGAGCTCTGTTCTACGATGTAAATTAGTTCAGCAAACATGCTCTGGTGCTCTGCCTCATTCTTCTATGCATGCAGAAGAGCAAAACCCCCTCAAAACACTAAGGCCAACAGCACAGTGAGAGTTCATGAGCATAGCCGGTGGTGCTGGGAAATGGCAGGCTGTGTTCATTTCGCTACAGAAATGACTTGTTGCTGTCACCCACATTATGCCATTTTCACTCATGAGTGTGGTCTATCTCCCTCACCCCCTCTGCAAGCCTCATGGTCCTCTTCTCTTTCCTTTGGTTAAAGATAGACACCTGCCTGCCACTCCCTGCCACCTGCCTGTATCTGGGGAGGGTTTGTGAAAATATCAGGAGCTGTAGTATGACCCAAATCATAGCATATTAAGGTGATATTTTTTCCTCTATCCTTGTCCAACGCAAGCATTGGACTCTGGATTCCAGTTTGAGAATGTGAAGGTATATTTGGGAAGGGGTGTGTGTGTGCGTGTTTGTGCCTATGTGATTGTGTGTGTGTGTGTGTGTGTGTGTGTGTGTGCGCGCGCGCGCAGGGTTCATACATGTAATGTCTGACTCCTGGTCAAGAGCAAGGGCATACAACAGCGACAAGCTCAGATGTGATTAGTTCTCTGTCCGGCTTGAATCAGGAAGGTAGAGTACAATCTACTGTCCTCTTCAACTTTTTATGTCAGGATGAAAGGGCATCTCTCCGACAGGTCTTATCATGGTAGATAATGATTCAGCTCTTGTTACACTAGAGTTAAATGCACAATGAAGTTCCATTTCAGAGTATAACCATTGAATTAGCAATCTGTACCTATTCACTGACAACCTTCTTTCTTGGGTCTAAAATTCCTTTTTTTTTTTTTAAAGATTTTATTTATTTGTTTGTCAGAGAGAGAGAGCACAAGCAGGGGTGAGCAGCGGGGAGAGCAGGCAGAAGGAGAAGCAGATTCCCTGCTGAGCAAGAAGCCTGATGTGGGACTCTATCCCAGGACCCTGGGACCATGACCTGAGCCGAAAGCAAATGATCCATCCAGATGTCCCACCTGGGTCTAAAATTCCTAATAGTGAAACAATAATTACCTAAGAGGAGAAAACTTTTTTTTTCCCTCTATTCTCCTGAGAATTCTTTGCTTGGACAAAGTTTTAAAAACTCTAAAGGGTAAACAAGGTAGGAAAACAAAGACAAAACAATCATGCTACCTACTCAACTGGAAGGAATAGTCTGATAGAGGAGGCTAATGTAAAAAGATAATTACCACACAGTGTGATACGGTAGAGTAAGACTACGTGCGAAGTCCTGCATGTGGGTCACCTCTATATAGGTCAAGGAATGGAATGACTCATTGTCTGATTAATTCAGGGAAGGTTTCACGATGTAGGTCTCCCAGAACTGGGTGGGAGAAGCCAGGCAAAGAGTGTGAAAGACCGTTCTAGGAAGAGAAGACAACTGCATAATAGCAAGGATGGGTGAAATGGCATCCTGTGTGTGACAAATGGCAAGCAATCAGAAGTCTAGAAAAAGAGAAGTGTGGAAACTAAATATTTCCTAGTTTCAACTGGAGATTGATTTAACGATGGCTCAAAAATCTTCGGAATCTTCTGTGAATGAGAGTTCTCACAAGAGGAGGTAAATCATAGCCAACCCTACAGAGACTAGCGGTGTGTGAAGTCTGGAGTGTATCCCTTCTTTTCTAAGTTTTTATTTAAAATTCATTGTAGTTTGCATACAGTGTTACGTTAGTTTCAAGTGCACAATATAGCGATTCAAGACTTCCATACAACCCCTGGTGCCCTTCACAAGTGCACTCCTTCATCCCCATCCTCTGTTTAAACGATTCCTCCAGGGGCGCCTGGGTGGCTCAGTGGGTTAAAGCCTCTGCCTTCGGCTCGGGTCATGATCTCAGGGTCCTGGGATCGAGCCCCGCATCAGGCTCTCTGCTCCGCGGGGAGCCTGCTTCCTCCTCCCTCTCTGCCTACTTGTGATTTCTCTCTGTCAAATAAATAAATAAAATCTTTAAAGAAAAAAAATAAAATAAAATAAACCATTCCTCCCTCCCACCTCCCCTCTGGTGACCATCAGTGCATTCTGTATAGTTAAGAGTCTGTTTCTTGGCTTGTCTCTCTCTCCCTTTTTTCCCCTTTGTTCAGTTGTTTTGTTTCTTAAATTCCACATATGAGTGGGATCATATGGTATTTATCTTCCTCTGACTGACTTATCTCCCTCCGCATTATATTCTTTGGCTCCATCCATGTTGTTGCAAATGGCAAGATTTAATTCTTTTTCACGGCTGGTTAATATTCAAGGACTGTATTCCTTTTATAAATTAGAGGTTAGGCAAAGATTTTAGAATAAAATAAATGCTTAGTGTCCTGGGTCTTCAATAAAATAAAAGTTTGCTTCTCCCTCACACAAGAGACTGGGAAATGGGCAAATCAGTCTGGTCTGATGGCTTTGTTTTATGAAGATATTCTAGATTCTAGCTTATTTCCATCTTCTAGCTCTATCCTCATCTTGGACATTCTTGTTGTTCTCAAATGCATCATAAAAGTTGGGCCACCAGCAAGCTCAAGTTCCATTTGGGAATGGGAAAGAGTGAAGAGCAAGGAGCAATTTCAAGAGCCCAGATGTCTATCAACAGATAAGTGGATAAAGAAGATGTGGTGTATGTGTGTATACATAAACACACACACACACACACACACACACACACACACATTCATATACATACATAAACATATACACACAGTGGAATATTATACAACCATCAAAAATGAAATATTGCCATTTGCAATTACATGAATGGCGCTAGAAGGTATTATGCTAAGTGAAATAAGTCAACCAGAGAAAGACAATTATCATATGATCTCACTGATATGTGGCATTAAGAAACAAGACAGAGGATCATAGTGGAAAAGAAGAAAAAATGAAATAAGATGGAACCAGAGAGGGAGACAAACCATAAGAAACTCTTAATCATAGGAAACAGACTGAGGGTTGCTGGAGGGGAGGAGGATGAAGATGGGGTAGCTGGGTGATGGACACTGGGGACGCTATGCATTGTAATGAGCACTGGGTATCATATAAGACAGATAAATAATGTACCCCTGAAACAAATAATAGATTTTTTAAAAAAAGAACAAATACTAATCCCATATATCTCTTTTTCACCTTCCATTGGTTAGGACTTGTTTACATGGCCAAACCTAGCTGCAAGGACAGTGATATGTACAGGTTAGTTGGCCAGCTACAGACCCAGGATGAAAGGGGAAATGCATTTGGGGGAAAAAATCTAGCAGTCTGCATACCCCAAGCTAGTAAAGTCACAACACTTCCAAACCAAGTAATTTGTAAACTGGGAAATATATGTTCATAATTACTTTGCAAAGTCAAGGGGTGTACCACATTGCTTCTCCCTCTGACTTAAAGGATTTGCTTACGTTTTCTTGCTTCTGCTGTGAAGATCTCCTTGTTAGATGATTTGGTGAATTTGTTTTATTGGCATATTTTCTCTCCCTCAAATTTTTGTAGCCTTCAGTGTTGTATAAACCATCATGTTCTTAAGACTCTCCCAACCCAACTCTATTAGCTTCTTGAATGTTGTATTATTCCAAATCTCTTCAAGTTCCCCTTCTATTCTCTGCCTTTCCTGGTTCCTCTCCTTCCTTCCTGCCTTGAGCTCAACTTTTTGTCTTTGTCCATTTTGTTAGAAGAAGTATCATCCCTCTTTTCATCCTCAAGTATCAGTTCTAATACTCTACGTTTAGATGCCTAAAACTCTCTGAATCTCCATTCATTTAAAAATCTCTCTCTCAGATTTCTTTGAGACCTAAAACTCCATGGGTCCCAAATTGAGTTGAGACTATTTCCCTTCTCCAATTCTTGTCTCCTCTATTGCTCATTTGGGAGTGTGTTCTGAGTCACTAGACCTTATAATCTGAATCCTTGCCCCCTCCATTTGTTTGTTTTGATTATCCAACTTGTTCCATCATCTTTGACTCTTTAAACAATTCCTAAGTTAGTCAGTTTACATCTCTTCTCGTTGTTTCTATTCTAGCACAGTGCCCTGGTCCCCAACATGTGCCTACCTCCAATTTGGTTCTTGAACATCAGTGATGCCTTGTTTAAATTTACTAATTTCAGACTAGTCTTTTTTATTTACTCATCAATCCATTCAACATTCTGATTGAGTCATTTTTCATCCTTCTGTGTGATGCTTTTGTTACCAAGTACGCTTTCCACTCTTCAGCTTATTTGAATTGAATAATTATGCTTATTAAATTGAAGTCTGTCTTAAAATGTCTTCTGTGGGCTCTTCAACAATGATTGCTGCCTCGGCAAATATTCTGACAGTTAATTCATACTCGTTATATATTGCCTTGATACTTCCAACATACAAAATCATACTTATTACCTATCAACTAGATTATCTCATTGTGAAATGAATCATACTTATTTTTATCTTTCTTATTCTTTTAGACTTTTTACATATTTATTTGATGCAGAGAGAGAGAGAGAGAGAATGAACAAGCAGGGGGAGATGCAGGCAGAAGGGGGGGGTGCAGGCTCCCTGCTGAGCAGAGAGCCTGACTCGGACCTCTATCCCAGGACCCTGGGATCATGACCTGAGCCCAAGACAGACATTTAACTGACTGTCCCACCCAGCCACCCTATTTTTATTTTCTATATTCCATAGAAAATAGTAAAATGAATATTCCTTAGTACATAATAATAAATTTTTGTTATTTATCTAAGTACCATCTGAATTCTGGGGGATGAAACCATATATATAAATAATCAGATCTAGACTGTTAATAGCCACTGATTCTTAGCTGAATTTTACTTCATTTATTAAGTAGGCTCTGATGTTTGTACACAGAGTCTCAAGCCAAAAACTGGGCTTCTCCAGGATTTTTCCTTTCCCCCATCTTCCACATGAGTCTATCAGCAAGTCTTGTTCTTTCTACTGTACTCTTTTCTCAACTATTTTCCTTTTGATACAAACCATCTTTACATCTTGTCTGAATGACGATAATAACTTATTAACTGGTCATCAAGCTTCCATGGTGAGAATCCTAGAATCCATATCACGGCCCCTTTCTATTTCAATATTCATTTCAAAATCAATATCCATTCAGTATTTTCTTTTCAAATACTATGTTCCAGTCTGTCTTCCCTTTGCTTCTTAACAAATTTGCCTGATTGCTACCCAAGAGCTTTTGCACCTGTTTTTATTCTCCCCTAGAATGCTCTGCCTCCATACTGGATACACTGGGTCCTTTTTTTAATCACTCATGTCCCAACTTCAATGGCACCTCTAAGCAGTCTGCCCTGGCCAATGGCTCCAAAGTAGCACTTCCCCACCCTTTGTGTTTTTCATGACATGACCTTCTTTCATTGTTTCTATAGTCTTTTTCACTCTCTAAAATTATACTATTGCATACTTGTTCAGTTTTTCTGTGTCTTCTTTTAAAAATAGGTTTCATGAAAGAAGGGGTGGTTTTTTGCTTGTTGCTCTATTTCCTTGGCCTGGAAGGATGCCTAGCACACAGAAGACAATCAATCTGTATTTGCCTAATAAATAAAGCTATTTATTAAAAACAACAACAACAACAACTCTTTCTGAGTTTGGAGGACAAAGCTGAAAACTTCAGGAGATCTCGTTGAATGCACAGATTTTCTCCTCTTTCTGAATCATAACTTAACAGTTTAACGACAGGGGAAAAGGATGCCAGAATTTGACCTGCAAGGTCTAGCAGCTTGGTGGTGACTCTGGAGTCAAAGGAAAAGCAGCTAAAGAACAAAAGGAAAGAGGAAGCCACTGTAACAATAGAAGAAAAACTGCCCTTCGCTGTCCCTGTTGGAACAAGAGCCAAGAGAGGCATTAACTGAGCTGGAGACCAAAGAAAAATGGCCAAAACACGGTAAACCCAGATAAGACCTAAGTAAAAGGCTCTGGCACTGAAAACCAAGACCCGGGAATGATTTTCTGAAGGAAAATAAAGTTATTTCCCCCATTTCCTTGGCACTGTTTGTTCCTTGGGGGCATTTCGATTAGGCCACGGCAAGCTAACCACTGATTCACTGGGTAATGGTTACGTTATTCTTTCTTTTTGATATTCCTTGAATGTGAACATGTGGTATTTTTCATATAGGAAAAAAGTAACCCCATTAAAGGCCAAAAAAGAGGGGCACTGAATCAACAGAGCAGAGCTCTGTAACTTGGACTGTAACTCGTTTCTGATTCAAGCTTTTTGAGTTCCCGACTTAGCACTTACCTTAGTTATTATATACACCTCAAAAGGTTAACGTAGTGTCTACTTATTGTCCAGAGTGAGGCAATCCCAAGATATCAATGACCTTTTAAACTCAGAGGTGTTGATGATTTAACTAAACACCAACATAAAAAGCTTGTGTCATATAAGAAAATTGTGTAATGGGAGAGGAAACTGAGCAAGAAGCAAAGCAGATCATTGTAGTTCTAGTTAATAAAGCAAAATGAAAGTATCTCCCATGAGGCGTCCAGATAATAGACATAACTGTGAGAGCAAGTGTTTAAGTCCTGTTGCCCCTTCCTTCATGAGGGATGTGTCTCTCTACATCCAGTCTGCACCCATTCAGACCCTCATCAGCTCACATCAAACACACCCCGACTTCCTGGGACTCCATTCTCACCCATCATTGGAGTCCCTGATAACGGCAACTGCTCCTGTTCCTAACAAGATCACGGTGACCATTTTCTCACCAGCTCTCTTGGGTCACTGACTTCCCCGATGACCCACCTGCTCTAGAATTAGAGGCTTTCTTCTAGCAATCTTTGTATTTTGGTCAACCAAGTCTCCTACGCCATAGATTGCCCAGCACAAAGCCCTGGTCATGGTATCAATCACCTGCATTACATACACAATTTTTAAAAACTACTAAGAAAGGAAATTTTATTGACTGGGTGGTGTTCAAAAATTAATATAATGACATGAACACCTAAGACGTAGATGTGTTTCTCAAACAGTCATTAAGAACATACTCTGAGTAAGCTCTAAGGATGAAATTAAGCAATGAATACTGTTACGCTGAAAAGAAATTAAAAAAAAAAAAAAGAAGACAGACCTGGAGAACACACAGATTCTGCTCTGCTGATGGAATAAGAGTGATGTGGAAACAGACAAATTCTGTACAGAATGAAAAACACAGTAATAGTGGAGATACAATTGTTAGAGAAGCACTGGTGAAGACGTTCCTCTGTATTTTCAGAGAAGCAGGGAAAGTTTCACAGACAGCTAACAACTGAATCTGTTCTTACAGACTGAAAACATTCCACACCCTAAAGAGAGGCTTCGCCAAGCCATTCTGAACTGAGAAAAAAAATAAAGGAATGCCAAATGTCCAGCATGGTGAGGTGTAAACTGAATTTGGAGCAGGAAGCATAACTGGTTATTGGGTCAAAATGTATAGACTGTTTTAACTAAAAGCTATACTTACAAATTGTTTCTTAAATTTTTTTTTAGGGAAAGATTTAAGGTAAATTTGAAGTTGAGTATATAAAATATTTTTTTCAGGTAAGCAAATGTATATACACCAAACATGGAAAAGTTCACATTTAAGAACAAAGAATCCTAAGAACAGTACTTTAATTATGATTTTCCTCCTTTAATGGAAAAGAAAAGTTCATGTAGGATGCAGATAGTTTCAAATTTTCAATCTACATGCACTTGTGTCTCCAGGCACTGCTGTCTCACTTTGCTTTTGCTCTTGGGAAATCCAAAGATATTCTGATTCCCAGTTCTTCCTATGTCCCTTTTCCCCTGCTCTGGAAGATTTCAGAGCTTTCATTTCTTCATTAATGATCTGAAATTTCCCAGTAATACACCTCAATGTGGGAGTATTGTCATCATTTCTTGAACTACTCCATTATGATTTCCTTCTTCTTTTCTTTGTCTCTTTTTCTGAGTCACCCAGTATTTTGATATAGAAAGATTCTGAATTTGACAGATGAACATTTGTATATATGTAATACAACATATAGTTCTAAAAACATACAATTTATAAAATGTAATATTTATAATATATATATATTTTTACCAGAATCAGTTTAGTGATGTGCTTCTTAAGCTTTAGGATTTAAGTACATATTTTACCAGATGAAAAAGTTTTCAGATAATTTTATGAATATGTTTTAGATCACAAAATATTTTATTTCAGCTCAGTTACAAACTATGAAGCATGCTTTGGTAAAACATCCATGATTTCGGTTTCTGAATAATAAATACTAGCTGTCTATGATGTGTGGCTGGTGATGGTAAAACACAGCGAGAGAATCCATCACAATGATCAGTCCGAGATGGCCATTAGGACTTTAAGTCAAGTGTCCTCTAAGAAGCACCTCTGGGAAGAAAGAAGGGGCTTGAGCCATCAGCTTTAATGACATTGAAAGTATACTAGGTTAGCATATATGACTGTTGGCAGTTTCTTACCTAAGGAGACCCAGGCTTCTTAACCTAAAATGTGGTGAACATTTTAGGATGCACTTCAACTTTCTAGAAATTGTACACAGAATTTTGTGCGTATATACATTCTACAGGGATGCAAATACCTGGCTTTCCTCCTATTTTGAAAACAGAGTGTTTCTAAGAGTTCTTACCCACAGAAATACACTGCAATGTTCCCTTCACCTACTCACTCATGCGGTCTTTTCTCTATGTTGCTCCCCTCTCCTCACTCCCTGTTCCTTTAGCTTCAGTGAGGGAGAGAGGTTTTCTCCAGCACATTCCCAGTAAAAAAAAAAGTTTCCCTTAATTTTCCATTATCCGTCCTAAGGGAGGGCACAGCAATGAGGCCTGAGGACCATACAGGATGTAGGTTATATTCTAAAAAGTCCCTGTTACCTGGACATATAGAACCTATGGTTCTAACTCACAGAAAATTATTTAAAGATGGAAACAACCTATGGACTCTCCGATAATTTTTTTTTTCCTTTCTTGTTTCTAAAAGAAACACTCTATATGCTTAAATGAATAACACATAAGGACAAGGCATCAGTCAAGTGAACACAAGATTAATATGGTCACATACTTAAGAAAATTAGGCATAAACCAGAGTGAGTTAAGATATTTGGTAAAAACTGTGATTTGGAATGTCAGAATCTGACATTTGGAATGTCAGAAAACTACCACACTTAAGCAGACTCACTGACAAGTATTTTAATGCATGGCTGTTTCAGGAAATGAGCTATTTTCCTCCAAATCTTCCATTTGAAGATATTGTTTTTTTTTTTACATTCATTTATCAGTTTACCTGTATTTAACATCATAAATTAAACCTCAAAGAATCAGTGATCAATGCATCAAACACAGGTGACAGTGGGAAGAGGCTTTTAAAGGCTTGCTTCTTGTGGCAATGTCAAATATCTAAGCGGTTCTCATTCTTTATCACTGCAGTAAATAATATTAAACCACATATCAACTGAACTGTCACATGCTTTCACCTTGTTTAGACTTTTAACTTGGGATAAATGAAGAGAAGTTCATTTCTGTTAGGAGGTCTCAGTACAATTTTGGTCACTGTTCAGGTGGAAGGTCTCTGGGTCACACATTTTTCCATCTGAAGCCCATGGGCTAGGTGGCTCTCACGTTCCTTCTGATCCCATGCCTATTTCTTCCACTCTGTTGTATTCTCAATAGTGTTAGTGTTAGTATTAGTATTATTAGTATTAGTATTAGTATTACTACTACCAGAGCTGTCACTACCACCTTGTATCCAGCTACCATTTCTTAAATGTCTATGAGCTACTATGTCGTATAGCAACTGGCTTCTGTAAATAATTAAAATACGGTATCCTCACACCAGTCTTGGAGATTTTTTTTTTTTTTTTCATTTCCCAGGTGATGAAGACAGGTTCAGAAAGATAAAGTGGTTGACTACGGACTCACAGACAGAATGAGATAAAATTTCAATTTGGACTCATTCTGGTTTCAGAGACTCAACTTTTCTGTCCTGTTAGGCACCAGTCTCCTTTCAGAATGCGTCCTGTACAATCAATTGGTGAAACAAATCAAATAAAGCATCTCTTCTGTTCCTTCGCCTGCAAACGGGTACAGATAAATTTGGGAATTGAATTACGAGATCGAACCTTTAACCAAAGGTCAAAACCTACCACGGCCGGCCAGCAAAGGTGAGCAAACAAGAAGTCTTAGGTCAAGCCAAGTGCTCACAGAGGGAAAGAAACAGCCAATGCATCATGTAAGAACTATGCAGTTTCCCCTTTCAGATACGGCCAAAAATCTTATTTCAGGGCAACACAAATTGTCAGGTTTCTGAAGAAGATTTCACGAAGGCAAAGGACGAGACTTCCGTGTTTCCTCTCCTTGGAGGAAAAAATGAAGTATTGGACCAGATCCTGTCGATGATGTCTCAGCCCAGCATGTGTTTATCTCAGCAGAGTCTTCTGCAGAGTTGCTCCACTGTGGGAAATTACCCCTCATTTATCATCACCTACTTTCTGCTTGCCGGGGCCTCACCACCCAGCTGACAGCCTCCCCATCTGCTCTTGGATCCCAGTCAGGGACACCAAATACCTCAGAACAACAAAGCGACGCTCTTTCTGTTTATCTTCTGCCATTGCCACATATCGACCTCATAAACACACTGTCTGGGATTTCATTAGTTCGATCCCTCCTTTCACAAAATCCTTTCTGTTGGGGACAAATATCAATTCTCTGAAATCTCAAGCAAAGTACGTATTTGATTACTTCTGACCATATGTTTGGCACTGGAACATTTGCCTACGATGGGATGTAAAGGTAATACTCCAAAACATCTAACGGGGAAGCTTAAGCTCTGGAAGATTGCCCGTCACCTCAGCAGGTGACAAAATGTAGTCAAGCAATAACATTCATCTTACACTTGCTGAGTCCAGAAGGCTGTGTGTGAAAGGAAGGAGGAAGGAACGGGGTCCCTGGTGGTAACGTGGTGCTCTGGGAAGCCGCCATAGGCAAGAGCAGCTCTGGATTTACAACTGCAGAGAATCATAACCTCACTTTCCCCATTTATAAAGTGAGGTGGTTAACCATCCCACCAACTTCACAGAGGGGTCATTAGGAGAGGAAAGCACTAAAAGCTGTAGCCTCGCCATCCTTCACTAACTAGCATCCCAGCAGTCAGTGTGGCTTAAAGACATATGCACCGAGGGACGCCTTTGTGGCTCAGTCGGTCCAGCAACCAACTTTTGGTTTCGGCTCAGGTCATGATCTCAGGGTCCTGAGATCCAGCCCCAAGTCAGGCTCTGCACTCAGTGGGGAGTTGGCTTGAGATTCTCTCTCTCTCCCTGTCCCTCTCCCTCTTCCCCCTGCTTGTGCTCTCCCTCAAATAAATAAATAAATCTTAAAAAAAATAAAAAAGACATACGCACCAAAAGTTCGAATGTAACAGGGATGTATGACTTTTGACTTATGTCCAGAGGGCTCCAGGGCTGAGCGCAATGGCCTCAACATGCTGCTGGGACCCCCATGTATTGGGGTCCATTTCCAATTATTTTGTTGGTTACTTAAATAAATAATTATATTTAGCTATTTACGAGAGTAGGTTATTTAACTGGCATTTTAGGAATATAGTTTCAGACAGTGGTCATTCAGAGATGATGCTATTACTCAGAGCTCTTGGAAAGTGGATTTTTGCTACAAGTGAGTTTACAAAATGCGTTAGAGCAAGGACCACAGACACACATAAGGAATACTGTCCAAGGGCCCACTACCAGGTCATCCGACGCTGCCACTTCTATACTCTCTTATTGTCAGCATTCTGCCTTGCTTGCCTTTGGGTAAGATTTATGGACAGAGAAGAGGAATGCATGAGATATAATGAGGAAGAACTCAGGCATGACTGCAGAAGGGCAAACCCAAAGCTCCTTACATTTGCTGTGACCCTTCTGTCATCCTCAGATACTTCTGTGAAGCTGTAAAGGGTTGGTGTTGGGGAGGTGTGAATAATGAAGGCTGCTGAGAGTTCATATGCCTTCCCCATGGCTCAGAGGTTCAAGAGAATGGGACTGCTATGAGACCCAGAAATTCCACAAGACTGACTAACCGTTCTACCTGAATTACAGGGATTGAGGTGCTTCTCTCAGCCAAGACTTAAAAACTATGTTTTACAAAAGTCAGTAGTCAGTCTTTTAGAAAGGTCAGTTACCAACTTAACAAAATATGCATCCTTCCGAGCTCTATTTTTTCAGGAGCATCCTTCCCTATTGCAATTATGCATTGTTTTAAATCCCAGGTTCTCTGTAAAGAAGGTAAGTTTTCAAACCTAAATGTTGCTTTTGAGAAGGTCCCTGCTGCCAAAAGCTCCATTCAGTGTGCAGCCCCTGGGCAGAGGGGGTGAGAAGAAAGGGGAGGAAGAGTTGACAAAAAGCAGGCACATTTAGAAGGGGACCTGAGAGCCTGATGCACATGCACCTGACAGGAGGGGAAAGGCCAGCCAACAGGATGGGAAGCGAATGAAATGCACCTTGTCTAGGACATGAATGAGTATGTGTCTGGCTTCTATTCAACCTTCAAGAAATAACTTTCATCGTTGTGGCTTTTTGCACGATTGCGGTCTCTGTTTCTGCTTTTACCTGGCCTGAGGTAAAATCACAGAGATGTGAGTCACCCAGGCACAAGTGCAGCCCTGGTGGACAGCAAATCACACAGGGCTTCAGATGGTCTCCTCCTTCTTCAGAGCAGAGCACAGTGCAGTGTGGTGAGGAAATGAATGGATGGGGGCAGGACACCTGGGTGGTGCAGTCCCTTAGGCCTCCGGCTCTTGGTTCCAGCCCAGATTGTGATCTCAGGGTTGTGCAGTCGAGTCCCACATCAGGCTCTACACTCAGGGCCAAGTCTGCTTCTCTCTCCCTCTCTGTCTGCCTCTCCCTGCCTCTAAAATAAATAATTTTTTTAATGAAAATGAATGAATCATTAAATGACTTGTAAAGATTGTCCTGTTGGCTTTAACAAGACTCTATTCTCAGCGATTTATTGAATTAATCTACCCTATCCCATCTGCTGAGGGCTATTTCCACAGGGCCCACATCAGGTGAGCATGTCATCAACGTCCTCCTTCCTTCTCTCATGGTGATACCACCCAAGAGCTTGTCAACAGTAAGCCACTATCGACCTACACACCTTCCAGCTGAGATTTAAGGTACAAAGAGCCTTAAGAGAAATGAGGTTCTCAACTAAGGTAATGATCTATAACACATTAGACAATTTTAGTCTCTGGCTGGATCCAAGATGACAACGCACATGGGTATGTTGTAAAGACCTAGAAAGGATGAGTTGAAAAACACGGCCATAATAGTCTCAGGCATCTAAGGTGTCTGGAGACTGGGAGGAAAGTTCTAGGTAACTAGACCAGTGAAGCACAGCCGAAAAAAAAAAAAAATGGGAGTGAGAAAGGAACCTGAGATACAATGGTTTGAGTACAATTGGAGAAGAGATAGGAGTCATCAAAGAACCACTCTGCCCATTATGCTGTTCCGGTATTGATAAATCTTGTTATTTGTGAATGGAAAAGGAATAACATAACTGAATTTCCCTTGGACAATTTCTGTTGTGTACTCTGAGGATTTTAAACTTCTACGTCTGCATAATTTTGGCTGCTGCAGAAAAAGTAATGTCTTTTTAATTTTTGTTCTTTTTTTCTGAATGGGGTATGCTTGGCACCATGACGATGGCATTCTGCATGTGTACATAACTGAATCAATCATATTTTCCAGGAGTAATGAAGAAAGAGAAAGAGAGCCAAACCTTTAAATGCACCAAGAGCAAGTGAACTTCCATAAATGGCAATATCACAACTTGATGTCATTTTAACAGATTAAGCATTTAAAAATGCTGAAATGATCAACTTAATCAAAGGCTAGGGCACATTTCTGCCCAAAATAATTTAATTACAATCCATTTTAATTGAAAATTTGCTTAAAATATTCAGGACAGAAAATAGCAAACAGGTTACTGCCAAGATATTTTGGACCACAGATTTTTGGTCATGACTTCTCTCTCTCTCTGTGGTAGTATATATGATGAATTCTTAAGAAGTCAAGGATCAAATGTTAACCAGTGAATTATCCAAATTGTTGTTTATCTTGTGTCTTACCTTTTTCTGCCTTTTAACATTTTCACGAATATTGGCTCCCTAGGAGTGGTTGGAAACCAGGGTGAAGATAAATTTACATGCACTATGTTCACCACCACTAAATTTTGGTTACTTGTCCAGGTTATGAGAGAGGCCAAAGCAAATTCCAGCTGTCTAAATTCTGGCAGCTTTTTACAAAACAGGAACTACAAGACTTCCCACTATAATAAATTCATTTAAGAAAGTAATTCCTGAAATATTTTGCAATAGTACAAGTGCACTGAATCATGGCATATTTAATTATGTTTCTGGAAATTTCAGTATGTTATTTTCTGAATTTTGCTGCCATATACAAAAATCATCAACAGCTTGAGGGTAGATGATCTCTCCAAGATTTTTTTTTTCTGTATAGTGGAGAATTACTGGTATTTGTCCCTAAACATTAAATTAAGGTTATTAGAGTACATCTGCTATTGCCTAGTTTTCCCAACATTTAACAAAACACCTCTAAATTCTGTGTAATTAAGCTGCAATTGTGAAATGAAACATTAAAGTAAAATATTTCCAAAACACAACAATCCATGTATAATTAGATACTGATTAAGGAGGTAGATTATCTAGTAAACTAGTTTTTTCATTGATTGTCTGATTTTGGGAAATTCCCCTGAGACAGTGAATATCTGCTGTGATTGGGCACGCGGTATTTGCTTAAACTTATGACATCTGCCAGGATGACCAAACAGATCACGTATTTAGAGAAGCTGGATTACTAACAACTCGGCCAAAAGAAGGAAGTGGTAGGCTCGTAGGCACTTCCATTTCTATCAGTCAACAGGCTAATAGTCTTTATCTTATACTTGAATAGAATTCAATTTTCTTTCTACTCCTGTGTTCTGCTGGCAAAAAAGACATTCGAGATACATCAAGATTATAATTGTAATAGTCACAAATACTGTTTTGACAAATATTCTTATCATGAAGATTACCACCATCATAGAGTTAGAAAATGTTTAGTCTTTGTCACATAAAGATAAATAAAAGGATTTAATATATTTAATGAATAGTAACAATTGCACGGAAATTACAACATTCAACATTTGCTGTGTAAAGTGAGAATTGTATCTGCATGATTTTTTCTTACAGGGAACAGAAATGAATTCATTAACCTCTTGATTTCCAAAATATCTTTAGAGTTGCTTTGGGAAAAAACAGTGGAACATATGATATTGAGCATTATTATTGTACTGTATGGCCTTTTATCATCTTAAATATCATGTGCTGAATACATTCACTCATTGGTTCAAAGAAAGTGAAGTTGCTTGAATTATAGATTATTAATTACACAATCTTCATAACTATTATTCATAAGTATGAAAAATCTTTCTGGAGTACAACAGCATACAGTAAAATGGAACCACTTTGCATATTTGGTAATATCAAGAAATATTCTGAACACAGAAAAATTGTTATTTGAAATAGATGGAGTCCTTCTCAGAGGTTAGGAAAAGGTTTCAATCATTCTTTACTTTTTTTAAGATTTTTAAAATTTATTTGACGAGAGAGAGAGAGAGAGATCACAAGTAGGCAGAGAGGCGGGCAGAGAGGGGGAAACAGGCCAAGCAGAGAGCCTGACTTGGGGCTTGATCCCAGGACCCTGACTGAAATCATGACCTGAGCCAAAGGCAGAGCTTAACCCACTGAGCCACCCAGGTGCCCCAGTTTCAACCATTCTCAACTCCTTTCTTTATCTACTTATCTATGACTTGTGAATTTCTCTTAGCTATCTTTTGGTAGCAGGACATGGGGATCATTTTAATTGTCTTACAGGTAAAAAACCAGGCCGTGTGTGTCTCGTCACAGCAAGATGAGGATCCAGGTCCTTTCTTCATGTGCACTGTTGGTAACTCCCCTGCCATCAGCTACCCACTTCCCAATGCCTCCGTCTGCAATATGGCTTCATCTTACAGACACCTGGAAACCCTTGTACATTACCTAGAGTTGACCAATAAACTCTGAAGTCATAGGGATTGTGTGACTCTTTTCTAAGCCTACAATTATAAAACTTTGTAAAAGAGTTTATAAGGACTGCTACAGAACTTGTTGAAAGAAAGAATGAATGTGAAATGGAGAGGCAGAGGAAAGAGACCAGCCAGGAGACCAAATACTTAATGGGATGAATAAGAATGAGAAACACAACAGATTTCACATCAGAAAAATTCCATATTTCAAAGGTTCCCAAGTATTTTTTATATAACCAAAGTATCTTTACACAGACATCCTAATAAAGTTATGTTCAGCACTGAAAACAGAAAGGACCGTCAAGCGAGTGTAACGTGGGCCTGAGAGACAGAGTAAAGATAGAATTTCCAGATACCTCCTCCTTCCCAGGGCTCAAGTAAATGCAGTGACAAAAGAGTAAGGATTCTGATTTGAACAACCAAGTTTAACACCAAAATAGGCTGAGGGCAGTCAGCATTGTTTCAGAATTCTTCAAAGACTGATGGAAATACTTGAGTATGTTGAGAAACTACCTCTTGGATGAATGGCAGTGTGCAAATGTAAAATTTGATTACAGCATTTTTACTTACTTCATCACACATGTCAATTAAATGCCAGATGCAACGTAAGAAGTAATTCATATTCATTTTATTTTAATTTTTATTATAAGGGTGACTTTATTTCTAAATGACTGAAGTGTAACTAGATTTAGGATTGATGGATTTTATATCTCTTCCCACTGGGGCAAGAAGAAAGCCACTTTCTTTTCTTCAGCCGTTTGTGGTTTTAGAATTGTAGATAAACACTTCATTCTGAGAGAAAATTAGAAAAAAAAAAAGCTTCTGAAAGATTGACTCAGTGTTGTTTTTCCAACTATGTAAATTAAACAAATTCAAACATTTGATAAAGAAGTTTCAAAAAATTAAACTTAGTCTGCACGTTTTCCCCCAACAATGAACTGATATGAAAGAACTATTATTTCCGATGTGTTAAAGATGGATGATATTCTATAGCCTGTGGGACACCAAGTAGAAAACTGACAACATTTTCCCTATAATTTCAAATATTTATGTAACCAAACACAAAGATTTCACTTTCTAGACCTTTTGTTCATCATTCTTGCAAATCTGCTATACTGTGACCCCATTTCTTTTTGGCCAAAAAAAAAAAAAAAAATGTATTTGTGTGTGTGAGTATCTAAACAACAACCAAAAAATGTTTATTTTTTAGAAAAGGCCAAATGAAAGCATTTTAACTATTTCTAAGCTTTCTATACTAATAAATTGCTAGAATTTCACTTAAGGAATTTAAATTACTTTTAATCTACTTCAAAATATTATATTTGCTATCATGCCTATGAATGAAAGGATGCAAGAATGGCAAAACTAGTTAATCTACAGATATATCAAAAATCCTATAATAAGTTAGTAATTGTCATTGTGAAGTTTATATTTTTTCTAGCAAAAAGAATCCATTAGAAATAGTTTAGTACATTATCCCAGCTAGTTTTAATATGCTGTGCCACACTTTCATAAAAAGTATGACTTGTGCTTTGACATTCTTTATATCACTACTATTTAAAAATCATAACTTATTTAATTCTAAGAAGAAAGGAAGAAATGGGATAAAATTACCATGACATGTAAAACCCATAAGGTCTACAAGCAGAGTGAAAACTAAGGGGGGTAACTGTATTCCATGGCAGAAATAATAGGATACCCTGCTTTGGTTTGACCAGGTTCATTGATGTATTTGGAATTAACATTCTATTTAAAAAACATATACACATTTTTAGGTTAGCATCATCAGGGTCTGAAAATCAGTAGGTATACAGGTCTAAACAGATATTTCACGCATTCCCAAATAATCTTCTTTGCATGACTTTTTTTTAAAAGATTTTATTTACTTATTTGACAGAGAGAGAGAGATCACAAGTAGACAGAGAGAGAGGAAGGCAGAGAGAGAGGAGGAAGCAGGCTCCCCACTGAGCAAAAAGCCCAACCCAGGGCTCAATCCCAGGACCCTGAGATCATGACCTGAGCCAAAGGCAGAGGCTTAATCCACTGAGCCACCCAGGTGCCCCTTTGCATGACTTTTAACAGTATTTGTAGTTACTAGTGAATTCTAAAAAATAGACATAAGAAATGAAACCCTCTAGGATGCAAGCCATCTGTCCTTACATGACATTCACACATATTTTTATGTCCTTTTGCCCAAATCAAAATTTTTAATATTGTTGGCATTTGGGTAATAGTCTAAAGAAATATAAGCAAGCATATGTCTTTATAGATATGTAAAAAATAGTCTTTAATTAACATTACTGAGGTCTTCAGCAAATGTGATCTTTTTATTTATATTTATTTATAGATATACAATATAATTGTAAATGTTAATGTTAAGAATTAATAGAATACAATTAATAGAATGCAAGAACTTGGGGCACCTGGGTGGCTGAGTGGGTTAAAGCCTCTGCCTTCGGCTCAGGTCATGATCCCAGGGTCCTGGGATCGAGCCCCACATCCTGCTCTCTGCTCAGCAGGGAGCCTGCTTCCCCCTCTCTCTCTGCCTGCCTCTATACCTACTTGTGATCTCTGCCTATCAAATAAATAAACACTTGAGGTCTTTTATCCATTTTGAGTTTATCTTTGTATACGGTGTAAGAGAATTGTCAAGTTTCATTCTTCTACATATAGCTGCCCAGTTTTCCCAGCACCATTTATTGAAGAGACTGTCTTTTTTCCACTGCATATTTTTTCCTGTTTTGTCGAAGATTAACTGACCATAGAGTTGAGGGTCCATATCTGGGCTCTCTACTCTGTTCCACTGGTCTATGTGTCTGTTTTATGCCAGGACCATGCTGTCTTGGTGATCACAGCTTTGTAGTAAAGCTTGAAATCAGGTAACGTGATGCCCCCAGTTTTATTTTTGTTTTTCAACATTTCCTTAGCGATTCGGGGTCTCTTCTGGTTCCATACAAATTTTTGGATTATTTGCTCCAGCTCTTTGAAGAATACTGGTGGAATTTTGATCGGAATGTCATTAAAAGTATAGAATGCTCCAGGCAGTAGAGACATTTTAACAATGTTTATTCTTCCGATCCAAGAGCATGGAATGGTCTTCCATCTTTTTGTGTCTTCTTCAATTTCTTTCATGAGTGTTCTGTAGTTCCTCGAGTACAGATCCTTTACCTCTTTGGTTAGGTTTATTCCCAGGTATCTTATGGTTCTTGGTGCTATAGTAAATGGAATCGATTCTCTAATTTCCTTTTCTGTATTTTCATTGTTAGTGTATAAGAAAGCCACTGATTTCTGTACGTTGACTTTGTATCCTGCCACGTTACTGAATTGCTGTGAGTTCTAGTAGTTTGGGGGTGGAGTCTTTTGGGTTTTCCATATAAAGAATCATGTCATCTGCGAAGAGAGAGAGTTTGACTTCTTCATTGCCGGTTTGTATACCTTTTATTTCTCTTTGTTGTCTGATTGCTGTTGCTAGGACTTCTAATACTAGAGGAGAACATAGGCAGTAATCTCTTCGATATCAGCCACAGCAACTTCTTTCAAGATATGTCTCCAAAGGTAAAGGAAACAAAAGCCAAAATAAACTTTTGGGACTTCATCAAAATCAAAAGCTTCTGCACAGCAAAGGAAACAGTCAAGAAAACAAAGAGGCAACCCACGGAATGGGAGAAGATATTTGCAAATGACAGTACAGACAAAAGCTTGATATCCAGGATCTATAAAGAACTCCTCAAACTCAACACACACAAAACAGATAATCATATCAAAAAATGGGCAGAAGATATGAACAGACACTTCTCCAATGAAGACATACAAATGGCTATGAGACACATGAAAAAATGTTCATCATCACTAGCCATCAGGGAGATTCAATTTAAAACCACATTGAGATACCACCTTACACCAGTTAGAATGGCCAAAATTAGCAAGACAGGAAACAACATGTGTTGGAGGGGATGTGGAGAAAGGGGAACCCTCTTAATGCTGTTGGTGGGAATGCAAGTTGGTGCAGCCTCTTTGGCGAACAGTATGGAGATTCCTCAAGAAATTAAAAATAGAACTTCCCTATGACCCTGCCATTGCACTACTGGGTGTTTACCCCAAAGATACGGATGTAGTAAAAAGAAGGGCCATCTGTACCCCAATGTTTATAGCAGCAATGGCCACGGTGGCCAAACTGTGGAAAGAACCAAGATGCCCTTCAACGGACGAATGGATAAGGAAGATGTGGTCCATATACACTATGGAGTATGATGCCTCCATCAGAAAGGATGAATACCCAACTTTTGTAGCAACATGGACGGGACTGGAAGAGATTATGCTGAGTGAAATAAGTCAAGCAGAGAGATCAATTATCATATGGTTTCACTTATTTGTGGAGCATAACAAATAGCATGGAGGACATGGGGAGTTAGGAGAAGGGAGTTGGGGGAAATTGGAAGGGGAGGTGAACCATGAGAGACTATGGACTCTGAAAAACAATCTGAAGTGTTTGAAGAGGTAGGGGGGTGGGAGGTTGGGGGAACCAGGTGGTGGGTATTAGAGAGGGCACGGATTGCATGGAGCACTGGGTGTGGTACAAAAACAATGAATACTGTTATGCTGAAAATATAAATTTAAAAAATGATTAATAAAAAAATAAATAAAATCTTTAAAAAAATTAAAAAAAAAGAATGCAAGAACTTAATAGAATACATATTTGGCTATTTTTTCATTAATTATCTAAACAATAGGCTCCAAAATAAAGAAGTACCTCTAACACTTTAGGATCATTAATTTAATCTAGAAATTTAAAGTCTAAGAACATTTAAGGTTATATGATTCTAAAGCATCTTATTTCATGTTTCATGGTGTCTATTATTTTAATGTTAATTTTAATCCCCAAATATGTTATAATGCTTAAGACATAGTATGGATTGAAAACTGCTTATTGAAGTAGATTTTACATAGAATCAGGTCTTCATCCTATAGTCACTACAAATTCCCAAAGATGTAAAATGGCTTTTAATAAATTAAACTAGTACATGATAACCCTAAATGAAAAGTTACAGTTACAGACACATAACAATTTTAGGACTGTGAGACACCTAAGAACACTTTGTCCCTTACACTACTCAGCAAACGCCAACACTGAGATCTAATGAGGCTAAGTGATGGGTGTGGGGAACATACATCATTTGCTTGAGATCACACCTGACACGATAACCAAAAAAAATAGTAAAATGACTGTTTAATGTCAACGCTATTGATCAAGGAAGAAATCAGTACTTGACCAAAGACTGATTTGGATTGTCCCTCATGTGTTTCCACCAAGGAAAAGGTATAGATGAAGAGAAGTGGGAAATTGCATTTGTTTAGAGACTATCAAGGCTCAGGTACTATACCAGGTCTTTAAAATGTATTTAGTCTTTACAACAATGTATATGAAGAGCATGTGACTAACAATATAAGCTCAAGAATACTGTGGTGTAGGCCCACAGATAGGAAGACAAATTTACACCTAAATAAAACTTTCTTATTCTATGAAAGGACTGCTGTGGTCTGAATGTCTGGGTACCCCCCAAATCCATATGTTGAAATCCTACCCTACAAAGGTGATGGTATTTGGAGATAGGAGTTTGGGCAGTTAAGTCATGAGAGGGCGCTTCCATGAGTGAGATTAGTGCCTCAGCCAGATAAGATGCAACAAGAAGTCCGTGACCTTGAAGATGCCCCTTGCCCAACCATGCTAGCACCTTGATCTTGGACTTCCAGTCCAAGTAGAAGAATCAGCTATGGAGGGGAAAAAAAGCATAATATAATGAGTTGAAGTATTGGTTGTCAAGAAAGTGACAAGAAAGTGACAAGAAAGGTAGCGAGTTTCAAGAAGGTCGACAATATGGAATGTAGAGGGAAGATAACTTAAAATCCAGAACTGTGAGAAATATATTTGTCTAGAAACCACCCAGTCTGTGGTGTATTGTTCTAGCAGCCCGAACAAACCAAGACACCAGCTTTATCTCAACCTTCTAGATGGCGATCCATTCACCCATCTTCATAACCAAATTTCTCAAAACTCTCCACCTAATGGAGTCCTTTTCTTTCCTCTCTCGTTCATTGAAATTGGACTGAAAGTAGGCTCTTGGGCCCAAACCTACTGAAACAGAAACATTGAATGGATCCTCTAGTTCTGATTTTATGTTATCTCCCTTCTATACTCCATATTGTCAACCTTCTTGAAACTCGCTACCTACTTCTCTTTCTTGACAACCAATACTTCAACTCATTATATTCTGCTTTTTTTCCCTCCATAGTTGACTCTTTTACTCTATGACCTCACAAATATAAGTCTTCTTTTTTATATTATTCCCTGGTAGAAGCATGCCAGAGGTAAGACCAATCTGGCCTTTATTGACAACTGATCTTCCTCTCTGGAGTTACAGTGCTGAGTCTTCCTCTAAATGTTTTTGTAGGGTTTTTCTGTACAGTTCCATTCTTCCACTACTCTGCTTTCTCTATACTTGCTTCTGTGGTCCCATGTACTCCCTTTATTTCAACTCTCACCTGCACATTACCACCTTCAGCCCTCTGAGGTTCTGAGGTTCTGATGTCCTATAGTCTGTGAAATGCACACTTCATGTACAATATGTTGGTTAGAGACTTGGCAACCATTCTTTTTTAGCATTTCCTTGAGATCATTACGTTGTCAACTATCCTAGAGATATGAGTCAAATTTGACCCCTTTTCAAGCCTCCACTAATAGCCAACTAATTGACTATTTCTCAATGTTTCCACAAGCCAACCCGCCCTTACTATTGCAACTCCTAAATCTGGTTTGTGCTGCCTTCCACATGGCAGTCACCATGACAAAGCGAGAGTGCCAAGTCTTCCTCCATCAGTTCTACTCTGAACACCCTACCTCATACGTTATTGCTTGGGAATTGGACACTTAGTAAATATTTTATGGACTAATTTACAAATAATGAATAAATGAATTAATTGCATTAATTTGGGCAGTGAAATATATAGTTAATCACTTTGTGACAGACTACCAATCTCTGTCCTTTTCCTTCCTCTCTTCTCTTTTTTTCTTTCTCTATGTAGAAATTGATCAGTTTGGCATGCTACTTAAATACCCTATATGTACTGCCCTTAAGGTAATCCTAAAAATAATTTTTACCCACTAGAGTTTAATTTATGAGAGCCAGAAATGAGGAGAACCACAACAGCCAAAATAATTTCATATATTCATTTAAGTTTATGTTTAAAGAAAAATTTTCTCTGTAAGAGCATAATAGTTCTTGAGTTACCCAAAATTCAACTAGGACAATTATCTTTAAAGTTGGAAAATAGAAGTAATTACTGTTTTTCCTTAAAAAAATATATATGTTAAAATGGTTCTTCCCAATGACAACTCTGTTAAAAGTTAGAAGATCTTGGCACAAAGCACGCACTGAACCTTCCATATACTCTCAGGCCAGGAGCTCATGATCTCTTAAAGTGGTATTATTTCCAGTGTTAGATGTTCCAGAAGTTTATGAGCCTGTTACCATTTTTCCCAAACACACATGCATGCACACACATGTGCACACACATGCACACACATACAAAGACAAATACACCCAGGCATCCACAGGCACACACATACACACATGCACATAAGTACATGCACATACACATAAACACACAGACACACGCATAAGCACCCATGCTCTTGCACACACGTATGCACACACACATGTGTGCAAACACACAGATATACATGCATACACACACATTCACACACTCTATTAAAGAACATTTCAGAACATGAGCTCCTAAGTGCACACACTCGTGCACTTGAAGTGTTCTAGTGTCAAAGTAAAGGGAAATAGGAATCCTTTAGCCTCTTTAAATTAAAACTGCAATGTCATTGTTTTTTAAATAGTCCCATTGCTGTCCACAAGAGCCAAACTATGGAATGAGCCTAGATGTCCATCAACAGATGAATGGATAAAGAAGATGTCGTATGTATATACAATGGAATACTATGCAGCCATCAAAAAATGAAATCTTGCCATTTGCAACGACGTGGATGGAACTAGAACGTATCATGCTGAGCAAAATAAGTCAATCAGTGAAAGACAATTATCATATGATCTCCCTGATATGAGGAATTTGAAAGGCAGGGCGGGGTGTTGTGGTGGGCAGGGAGGGAAAAAAAATGAAACAAGATGGGATCGGGAGGGAGACAAACCACAAGAGACTCTTGATCTCAGGAAACAAACTGAGGGTTGCCGGGGGGGTTGGGGGAAAGAGATAAGGTGGCTGGGTTATGGACACTGGGGAGAGTATATGCTATGGTGAGTGCTGTGAATTGTGTAAGACTGACGGTTCACAGACCTGTGCCCTTGAAACAAATAATACGTTATATGTTAATAAATAAAAAGAAAAATAAAATAAAATTATCACATTGCTCATAACCAGGGGGAATTTTTCCTTGTAAATTGGAATACTCCAAATCTAGGACACAGTGAGAGAATAATACGGCCCTAAGAAAGATTATTCTTGTACAGAACATTCTAAACAATGAGAACAAATTCACGGCATCTCCTCTTGTCCAGAAACTTTAGTAGATCAAAATTATTGGAAGGGGGTTTCTCATGTTTTCTACAGATCACACTAAAAACAGCCATGGGTGTAGCTCGCAGAGGGAAGTTTTTCTATTATTGTCTGGGGATATATGCTTTTGGTATTGAGTTCAGTGCAACACCATGGCTGATCATACTTCTATATAAGAGAGAATGGATGTGTTTCCAAAGCATGTTTTCTAATTGCCGTATTTTTCAGACAATCACTTCTTAAAAGGATAAATGCAAAGCTCTGAGTAACATGTCTCGTCGGGGTGGCCATCATGTGCCTCACCTGTGACCACAAGTGGTGTGTGAGAGAGAATGCAGGATTCCAAATGAGTGGAAAATTAAGGCTCAAAGAACTAGACCCATTTCAACAAAAAGCGTAGGTTAGTCCCACCCTACAGACACTTGTAGTATTGGTCTGCCACAGTTTTCTACAAGTCTGCCCTGGAGGGGGCAGTCCATCTTCTGGCTATTTCTGGGGCTTCTGTTTAGATAGTTAGCCACTAGTTACTGAGATGATAAACAAAATGAATAACATTGGAGACTTTTGGGCCAAGACTGCCAAAACTCAGTCCGTGGGTGAGAGCCTGTGTGTGTGCGTGCGTGTGTGTAGGGGGTTATGGGCATGCGGGTGGAAGGGATCAGGTCTGAGGGCAACACGAGGAGGCATCTTCATGGAGGAGCTCTCATCTAAGGGAGGGAGCATCTCTGCAAACACATGGTTGCGGATGTCCCATGATATTAAGGTCGCCCTGAATCCCACCGGGAAGATAACTGTGCTGTCTGTCAGATGCTCTAAAGAAGTTTAAGTGCCTCCTCAGAAGAAAAAGCAATTTTCTTTCCTCTTTCTTGGCTTTTTTCTTTTCCAAATTGGCAATGTACTCAATGTTATACTTATCTTAGGAAAGACATCATGCCTCTTCTTTGAAAAAAATGAACTTCTTGAAATTATGTCACATCACACAAAGTAAGAGTGATGATTTGCTCTTCTAGACATGTGACTCTATCTGTCCTGCTTTCCCTTCCTTTGCTCGAGATATTTTGATCTATGTTAGCATTGAGATAGACCTTACACAATACTTTGCACATTCTGAGAAGGCTACTCTCCATGTTTGGCCTCCGAGAATATGAGAAGTGCTCTTGCAAATAAAGTGTTCTTCAAGTCAGTCTCTGAAAACGACTAATTATTATTGAAGACACTAGCAGAAAGCAGCACGTTACTGTCTTAATGCCTCATGATTTGTGTAGCGCACCCTACACACACACACATACACGCACACACTCACACTCACACACACTCACACATACCCAGGGCACTCCTGCCTCTGCAGTACAAGGTAAATTAAGGTAAAAGTGGTTTAAGTTATGTTTTAGGAGCAAGATTTAGGAGCAAGAATCTACAGCAGATTCTCCTCACCTCCCACATCATTCATTCTAAAGCTTTCTTTCATGTAATAAAGACAGCGAAGATGCATGAACTTTAGTGTGTACATTGAGGTCTAGTTGAGACTATCAATCTCATACTCATGAAAATTCTTTCTCTCCAGGGCTTTTGTTCTTGTAAATAATAGAGGTGAGATAAAAGGCATTGACCTGTGCAAATGGCCAGCTTCTAGGGAGAAAATACAAAAGCTACAAAGAAAAATAATCAATGTTGGGCAGATCGATAGTATGGTAAATGAGAGGAGAAACTTATCCTGAGACTGAGTCTATGAAAAGCCTGCCGATTTTTTTCTAATGCAAAAAGTTTTTGCTGCTAATTATAAAAATAAAACATAATTACTTAAAAAATCAATCAGTACATTAATGAATAAAAGATAACATAATACATATCCTGACCCCTATTCCTATCACTTAGATGGTATAAACTACTATTAACATTTTGCTGTCTGTCCACATAATGCTTTATGGACACACACACACACACACACACACACACACACACACACACACCTAATTTTTCATAGATGCATGATTTCCATTTTATCTAATTTTTATATTATGGCACCAAGCACTCCTGGTTCTCAGCCTTCATCTTTATAACAATTTCATATTCTCTTTTCACTGAATTCTCTTATCTTCTCATCTCTAAATATTTGAATAACCCAAGGCTCAGTCCTTAATGTATATACCCAGCTTTTAGATGATCACAGCCAATCTCAGAGGTTTAAATCAATTTATAGACAGAAGTTCCCAGATATACATCTCCAGTCCTGAACTTTCTCCTTGAACACCAGCTTCATTTATTCAGTTGCCAAGACAACATCACTGAACGGATGCCTGATGTGCATAACAAATCTAATGTTTCCCAAACCAAATGCTTTATTCTTCCCCTCCCCAGAATGCTCCCTCCTCAGGCTTGTGCAAATGAGCAGAACGGAAGGTCCACTGGTCCACTTTCTCCAGCCAGAATTTGCAATCTATGACTCCTCTGACGTCCACGCTTTGGTGTTCACCAGCCCTTCTGTGTCAGACCTTCTTCTAACACAAAATGACTGGGTCTACTCCCTGACTTAATTCAGCATCAGGAGCTAACAAATGCTAATTATTGAAGAGAAATCCAATGAAGAAATATTACTTGGTTTCTTTATTTAAGTAAGTTGAATGGGACAAGTTAGAGTAATTATACCTGAATACCTACAGGCATTTGGTAAGTCCTTGGCTAATTAAATGGATCTAAGTGTTTAGATAGATAGATAGATAGATACAATTTTGTGCAAATAAGCAAATTTTAAAACTTTAAACATTTTCCCATTATAGAGCCTAACTCTAATATCATGTCATTACTACTCAAGCAAAACTGTCATATCTTATAAAATATAATCCCCCAAACTGCGGACCAATGTCTCAATAGCCTATCACCTGGTGGTTATGTATAGCAATCAAATTCTCATCTCCAGGGGCGCCTGGGTGGCTCAATGGGTTAAGCCTCTGCCTTCGGCTCAGGTCATGATCTCAGGGTCCTGAGATCGAGCCCCGCATCGGGCTCTCTGCTTGGCAGGGAGCCTGCTTCTCCCTCTCTCTCTCTGCCTGCCTCTCTGCCTACTTGTGATCTCTGTCTGTGTCAAATAAATAAAATCTTAAAAAAAAATTCTCATCTCCAGTTAAAAAGCTGTAGGAAACTCACCTCTCTAGGAAATATTATAGGTAAGAGAATAATCATGACATTTGAAGTTAAAGTTTGAAGACTATGTGTTATGGCAAGACAGGCATTCAACAACCTATTTAATTTTTCCAGCTACTGTGATAGTCTTTGATATATTCTCATACATATGCAACCAGTAGCAAGCAAAGACAGACAGTGCTGACTTGTCAATGTCTCTGTCATGTTATCAATATTTTAGAGGTAGAATGACTTTTTTTAAAAAGGTTTATTTATTTTATTTTTAGAGAGAGAGTGAGATGTGTATGCTCAAGCAGGGGGAGGAGCAGAGGGAGAGGGAGAGAGAATATTCTCAAGCAGACTCCCTGCTGAGTCCAGAACCTGATGCAGGGCTGGATCGCAGGACTCTGAGATTGTGACCCAAGCCAAAATCAAAAGTCAGTCAGTTAACCAACAGAGCCATCCAGATGCCCAGAGGTAGAATGACTTTTAAGATTTTCATCCCACAGGGAAATCTGCCACACGTACAGAAAGTTCACAGAAATAGATGTCTCTAAATTACAGTATAGATTTAAAAACTTTCTAAAATAGTGGCCATGCATTTTCATAATAAATACATCATTTTAATATATAATATTTTAATACAATGCTCAGAAAAACACTTGTTAATGGTCTGCTTGCCCCGTAGACTGAGATGCCACCTAGCTGCCAACTTATTGTAGAATAGTCGTTTTCAGCCAATGGCACCTATTGTACACCTTCCTGAAGTTACACATTCAACATCTTTTCCAACACTGGAAAGAGTTATTTTAGAGTCTCTTGGGCTCTCTTCCTTGATTAACTCCAATCCAGTTAGCATTCCTATTTTTTACTAAGAGGCTTTGTTGAGTGTCATTTACTAAATTATTAGATTACCTCCTGATTACAATCTCACAAGGTTGTATGAATGCCCTAAGAAATGATAATGTCTTTATCACATTTTAAAAAAGACTAATGCAGTACGTCATTCACAATTAGTTTACAGCATTTTCTTTTCCTTAGGCATGATTTGAAGCTTCCAAGAAAAAAAAAAAGAAAAGACAAAACTACACCAAAAACTAATGATGTACTGTATGGTGACTAATATAACATAATAGTAGAAAGAAAGATATATAATAGAAAGAAAGAAAAATGAAAGAAAGAAAGAAAGAAAGAAAGAAAAGAAAGAAAAAAAGAAAACAAAACACATGAACACTCCATTCCCATACACAGACACACAACACAGGGTCATCTTTGCTAAGAAAGGGAGGCCCAAAGTTGTTTCTTCACATAGACAAACCCTTACTATGAATCAGTTATGCTGAGACTTCAAACCAGTGACCACTTCACCCAGTTAGAGTGAAAATATTGAACCTTCCTTCACTCTGTCTTCCTCCTTTCTTTGATAGGACAAGTATCCCTTTGTTTCCGTAAGCATTTTTTTCTTCTTATAGATCAGCAATATGATTTGGACAACAGCATGACAGTGAGGTTCCCATGGTGTGATTATATAGAAAGCCTCCTAAACTGCATGGGATATGCCAGGTTGTGGTCTCCGGCTCTGTCACTCAGAAGCTCTACATTTTTGAGCGAGTCATTCAAACTCCTATGGCCTTGTGGGCATATGTATAAAAATAACAATGTTGAACAAAAAGATCTATAGATCATTCGATTCTACTAATCTATAAATCCACGAGATTTTGATCTACTGCATGCTGAAGCCATAAGAGGGAAGGCTTTGTATGTATTAAAATTGGAAAAGGGTTGAGAAAGGATTAAGTTTTTGGAGAGATGGTATGTTATGTTATGATGGAAACCTGTTATGATGGAAGGTGCACCAGACAACACTCCCATCCGAGATCTATCTAAATGTGCCTCTGTCACTACTAGCTTGGGGTCTGTGGCCCCATTACTCAGGCTCCTTGAAGTAAAGTATTATTTTCTCATCTCTTAAAAGAGTAATGATAAACCTGTTTTCTTATCTCAAATACTTTTTAAGTAGATCAGATGAGAAACTATACTGATCTATAATGGAAACATTATATAATCTGTGATATATATAGAGAGATATATATAATCATTACATATAATGATATATACGATAGTTATACATCATTGTGATAGGGCTTATTAATACTTTGTTACTTTCCTTCAATATTATACAACAGATTTCCAATTGTATTCTAGTTTATGTTTAAATGTTTGAGAAATATTTGATGGCTTAACTTAATCTTCAGTTTGATTCTATAAAAGACTGGATTCATTAAATTTATCCTTGGTATCTAGCCTTACAATTCATATGCTCATATCTGCAAGTTCTCACATCGATCCAGGCGTCTCATCAATACCATTCATAGGTTGGTAGGACCAAAAACGGTAAACATGCAAAAACACATATATTTATACTTATATACATATATTTATATTTCTATAATTTCTATAAAATCTATATAAAATTTCTATATTTCTATATTTCTGTATATTTATATATTTGTATTTTTTGTAGATTTAACAATATATGCTTATTTCATAACTTGCCTAGGAATTATGTAACAAATCTTTTCATTCTACAGAAGTGACTTAGAACAGAGGTTTATTTGTTTATTTTTTCAAGATGTTATTCATTTGAGAGAGAGAGAGAATGAGCAGTAGGAGGGACAGAGAAACAGAGAGAGAAAGAAAGAGAGAGAAGCAGACTCCCCACTGAACAACGAGCCTGATGTGGGGCTTGATCCCAGAACCCTGAGATCATGACCTGAGCTGAAGACAGATGGTTAACCAACGGAGCCATCCAGTTGCCCCAAAAAGAGTTTTATTTAGAAGAATAAGGGTGAGGATCATGTGAGCAGTTGTCCTAACACAGATTCTCTGGTCACAGCACTATCTGTGAGGAAAAAATTCTGAAAAATGAAAAATTCTTCCTTACTGAGATTTAAAAAAAAAAAAAAAAAAAAAATACACCTTAATTGTTCCATAAAGCAATGTTAAGATTAATCCAAATGATCATTTTTCTTTTTTCTTGACATGTCTGTAACTTAATAATTAGCTGTGAAATTTAAATGCTATTGAAATGGTATTGTCAAAGCTTTTCTAATGAAAATGCACTTTCTATTCACATTTTCCAGGTGACTTATGGACTCAGGACTTCATTTCCTGTTTGTCAAAACCTGTAGAGGTGCAAGCTCATATCTCAAAAAGAAAGATTGCCGTGTTCTACCCAAAACTGCTCAAATGTAGAAACTTACTCTCAGGTGAATCAGAAACATTGGCCAAATATGAGGGGTTCTTTTGATAATGTGAGACAGCAATGAGTCACTACTGCTGTTTTTAAAAGATGAAAGTCATCGACCATGTAAATATCACAGTCTGAAATCAATGATAAGGGGCTATTTTTTACACATGCCAATGTGCATAAAAAATGAAAATCTAATAACAGATTAGTAATAGCACATGAACAAAGAGCCAATTTAAAATCTGACCAGAAGAACTAAATTGAAGAAGAAAGCAATGATTAAAATGAAAATCCTTCGACTACCATGGGGCTGTCCAGTGAACCCTGTACCTGTGTGTGGCTCCTCCATTTTCCATGTTTCTATCTGTTACTCCTAATGCCAACAGGGTTTCAGGGAATATAGTTATCTACTTCGAAAATACCACGCTTTTTGTACCTTTTTGACTCTCTGATGACTTGCATTTCATTCATGGAGAACCAGGAGACTGCCCCCCAATGCTGCCCAGAAGCAGGAGCAGGGTCCCAAAGGGCAGGGGGCTGTGTTTTAACTCACAGATTTTATTTTTAATTGAGGAAGAAGTCATTTTCAATCTTAAGTCTTCCAGAAGTAATTTGTCCTCTAATCATACTCGAGGACAAAAAATGAACCATGTAGCTAAACGTCAAAGTCATCGCAAAAGCCTCAAGCAGAAGGTAAAATGCAAATGTCACTCCTCCTCCAAATGTCTTCTAAACCAGTGACCTTTGATCAGAAACAATCACACTCCTGATAATCGCCTTCTTGCCCGTCATCACTGTCGCCACCACCATCATCATCCCCAAAATGCAAGCTTGCTAAAATTGCTTTTTTCCTTTTAGGGGAATTGAGAAGCTGCTTTCAAAATTGCTAGTCCTTTGTCTAAACAATTATTTCCTTTTTTGTTGTTGTTGTTCCATCTACGTTTAAATTTCAGTAGTTTTCCCCTGTTTCTAAGAAACTGAGAAACAATTTTTCTTATTTGTATAATTAGGCATTTCAGAAGAGTCGGAATCAAAATGAAAATACTCAAAGCAATGTAATTTCAACCTGAATTAGTAGATTTTTTCATTTCTTGGGAAATGTATCTCGAAAAAAAAACATCTCTTATCTCATAAAAGTCTAGAATGCATGCTAGTTTACATGTTTGATATTCTTTTGGAAGACTTCAGTGAAAACACAAATAGAAAAGTTATTCTAAGCCTGGGGCGTAAAAAATTGGCTGAGAAAAGAGGCAGAATATGGCAGTCTGCCTCATTAATATTCCATAATATTTTGATTTAAAGAATTCAAGTCTTTGGGCCCCCTGAGTGGCTCAGTTGGTAGAGCATCTGACTCTTGATTTTGGCTCATGTCTTGATCTCAGGGTGCTCAGAGGGAACCCTACCTCAGGGCTCTGTGCTCAGGGCAGAGCCCGCTTGATAGTCTCTTCTTCTTCCTCTGCCCCTTCCTCCTCTCACACACATGATCTGTCCTGTCTCTTTCTAAAGTAAACACATATATACATACATACATAAATAAATCTTCATTAAAAAATTTAAGTCTTCAGGATGAAATTTATCTAAGAAAATTTTCTGTGCTACTTTCAAGTTACCTGGTGACAATGAACCATGGTAAGATGGTCTTGAAGTTCTGCTTTGTGCTTATCACATGGCTGAATTCTGTCATAAAGCAGACACAAGTGTTTTCCTCTGCAATCACCCCGTTAGCTATAAAATAATAATGCCATACATAGTAACGACAGCGTTCACTGAGTGCTTACTATGTGCCAAAGCTCATGCTAAGTACTTTATATGTACATTCTTATTTTTTAAAAATATGCTCTAAAATAGATCCACTGTAGCTTCTTTTTTACAGATGAGAGAAAACCATGATTTGCCCAAGGTTACAGGACAACTGGGTTGCAGGGCCTGACCACATGTGAGCTCCAGAGATGGGCTCTAAACTGCTTTGTCCTGAACTTCAAAAAGACGATTTATAGAAAGTGTTGATCAAAGCATGACTTCCATTTGTGGCAAGGACATCATTTCACATAATTACATCTAATAACATCCTGTGTTTTTCTTAAATCAAAATTCTAAGAACTTGATGTGCTTCTCTTCCATGAAATAGTTTAAGCTATTACTGTTCATGGCATCGAATATGTAACAGAGCCTCCTGCTCTCTTTTCAGCTTAACGGGCGTCATAGCCAACTGTTCCTAAAAGAAGTAAAGACATATTTCGACCTCCCTGTTAACTGATTCAGGATTTGGCTGTGCGGAATTGTAACTGACTCAACAATAAATTCACTATTAGTAATATTAATTTTATATTATCATATATTATCATAATTTATTTCTTAATATTTCCCCCTATTTGCTTTTTCTATGGGTATTGCTTCTAAGTTTCATTAATAAAATAAGACTTGTTAAAGAAAATAAAGTGCTATTCCTAGGAAAGGAAGAATCCTAACTTGAACCTTCTTGGAAATTCCCATCCATGTGCATATGACTCCACAATATTCTACAGGCAGAAAATATGGCGTATTTTCCCATACGGTCTGTTTCTAGAGAGCTAAACGAGGGTGTCTCCCATTAAGCAGAGAGAGCAGAATGGAGTCATTGCTGCGGGGAAAGATCCCCTCCGCATAGTGAAACACATTAGTTGAAAAAAAAAATTGTTGAAACATTTTCTAGCAGACAACCTGTTCCCATACTGAGAAGCTAATGCCTTACCTCTTATGCACCAGTTAATTCCTTCCAAAAAGACATGTAGACCCAGCCAGGCTACATCATTCAAATCATAATCCATCATGGGACGCAAACCTAGAGATGTTTGAGTTTTAGTATTCAATAGTTAAATCTCCAACAGATTTCCTGACATACCCCAAAGAACATAATTCTTCACTCCTATCTACACTGCAGGCAAAACGCACAATTTGAGACAAATGTACTTTCTACTGCTTAAACTCACATGTACATTAAAAACCCCCAAATGAGCACTTTTCACCCCTTCTACAACTCTGACTGCTTACAATGACCAAATTAAGCACTGGATGTGGACTGACTACTCCCTGAAGAAACATTCTTTTCTCTTCCTGTTGGTTTTCTATTGCTTAACGTCTTATGAAGAAAAATATTTGAAGTATATTTAGAGATAAATAAAAATAAAATCCAACTTAAAACTTAATTTCTTAACACAAATCTTGTTTCCAAGCTGAATGTTTAGTCGGTGGGTGGGCTGGTTCCATACTTTCTCCGCTATGAGGTTTCTCTGAGGCACTCGTGATTTGGATTTCTTTAAAATAAACTTTATCGGGGCACCTGGGTGGCTCAGTGGGTTAAGCCTCTGCCTTCGGCTCGGGTCATGATCCCAGGATCCTGGGATCGAGCCCCGCATTGGGCTCTCTGCTCAGGGGGGAACCTGCTTCCCTTCCTCTCTCTGCCTGCCTCTCTGCCTACTTGTGATCTCTGTCTGTCAAATAAATAAATAAAATGTTAAAAAAAATAATTGTTTAAAATAAACTTTATCAATCCTGAAAAGTTTAACAATTTATTAGGCTTACTTTGTTTTCATTTCAAAGCAATCTAATTTTGCTCAATTAAAAAGGGCACTATTTGAACTTTGCCCCAGTCCTTTTATAACTGGAGGTAATTCCTTCTGTGATACTATGAAGGTTAATTGTTACTCTTATTAGTCTACAATTCCTGGGGAGTTTAGAAAATACTCTCTGAAGGGCTATAATGTATAAGTCATCATCCTGATGTGGCTGGAGATTTTCAAGGTGTATCAGCAAAAAAAAAAAAAAAAAAAAAGAGAGAGAGAACCAAGAGGAAACTACAATGGACCTGTAAAGTATCTAGACATGAACAGCGACAAGAGCTCTACGTCCCGAAACAGAGAGTCAACTGCACAGGTCTCCGACGTGTGTAAACTTGAATGAAGATACGGTATAAATATGAGAAAAGTTATTAAAAAATAACCTAAGTATTCCATTCTAAAGCCTGGAACATAAGCTTATGGAAAACCCACAGAAAGAAGAAAGAAATGAATGAAAAAGAAGGTAGAATTAAATACTTAGCAGAAGTAGAAGAGATTTTCAACAAATCAGAGGTTAGTTCTGTGAAACTGGAAGTAAAATGGAAAAAAAATTCAGGCCAGCATAATTTGTATTTTTTTTTAAAGATTTTATTTATTTATTTGACAGACAGAGATCACAAGTAGGCAGAGAGGCAGGCAGAGAGAGAGAGAGGAGGAAGCAGGCTCCCCGCCAAGCAGAGAGCCCGACGCGGGGCTTGATCCCAGGACCCTGGGATCATGACCTGAGACGAAGGCAGAGGCTTTAACCCACTGAGCCACCCAGGCGCCCCATAATTTGTATTTTTTAAAGAACTAAGTCTAAAAAAAAAAAAAAAAAACCCAAAAACAGAGGTAGTTCATTCATTCCATTGGCTCATTTAAGGACAGCCACTTAGTCCTGTGCCCCCTTCCCGTCCCTCCTGTGCCCCAACCTGTCTCTACTACAGAGAGAAAATCAGGATGTAACTAAAACCTACGTTCTGGAAACAGACCATAAGGGTCTGAGTCCCAGTCCTTTCCTACTACCTGTGCAACCCTAGACAACTTATTTAACCACCTTTGACTCACTCCCTGCATCTTAAAAATGGGAATAATCATAGAACCTAACTCATAGGGATTTATGAGAACTTGGTGAACAAAATTCATAAAATACTTAGAACACACCTGAACACAGAGAACACCGTTACCCAATAAATAAAATCCCCTGATTTTTCTTCACAGAAGGATGGGAATTTTTCCATGGGCCACATTGTACGCTGAAACATTGGATGCTGCTCTTTGAGAAACTGTGTCCTATCCTTAACATCCATTTCATTTGTGTTAAAACATGTCTTCAAATTCTGTGACATTTCTACCGAACCAAAGGTGGTGTAACTTCTCTCCCTTTAAGTGTGGACCAACATCAGTGTCCTGTTTGAGGAACAGGGTGTGTTGGAAGTGAGGCTGCATAGTTTTTGATATTAGGTCACATAAGTTGGCATAGCTTCCATGGGTTCTTTCTTAGGGTTCTTGCCCTTGGGGCCCAGACACCATATTGTGAGAACACATAATGGTGTTCTGCCCAGAAGCTCCAGCTAAGGGTCCTGCCAACAGCCAGTATCAATCACCAGATATTCCAATGAGACAATATCCAGATGATTCCAGGCCTCCTTCAAGCCACTTCAGCTGATGCCAAGTGGAGTCTACCCAGTTTACAGATTTAAGATAAAATAATTATTGCTGTGAATTAAGCTTCGGGTCCTTAGTACAGAGCAATACATTAACACAACAATTGTGTTGCTGTAAGTGGGGTGTTGCCCTATCAGAAAACCTGACAGGTGTATGAGTAGCCTTGTGACTGGGTGGCGGGTAGGAGCTGTACTTGTTGATATACAAGTAATTCTAGAAATGCAAGCATGGATTATAGTGCATTTGACATATATCAAGTGCAATTAACCACATTTAAAGATTATAGTAGAAAAATCACATGATCATGCGCAGTGATTCAGAAAAAAGGCATTCAATAAAATCCCCATTCCTTTAAAAAATTCTTAACAATTGCTGCCAAAGAATGTCACAGATTAAGAGACAAGCAACACACTTAGAGAAAATATTTGCACTTAAACAACAAACAATTATCCCAAATATCTCTATATTTATCTAACATGCATGTGTGTGTGTATGTGTCCCAACTTGTATAAATATATCTATGTAATGTATGTGCGTGTGTAAGTATTCTTAAAAATAAATTTTTGAGAAAGAGAAAAATTAAAAGTTAGAGAATGACAGAAGAGAGAGAATACCCAATTTATAGATTTAAGATAAAATAATTATTACTGTTCTAAATTAAGCTCTGAGTGTCTTGGCAAATAACCTACAACAGCAGACAAAACGTGAGTAACAAAAAGAAGATGGATAGACAACGGTTGTGATGGAGGGAGGTGACAGAGAAATTCCCTCGTCAGTAACGAAGAAAACACAAATTAAAGCTACAATGAAACCCTCTTTCCGCTCTCAGAGTCACACCAATGTAAATGGCTGGACGAAGCGATGTGGGAAAGACGCTCACAGGCAGTGTTAGTGGACAGCTACAGCTGCAGGTACTTTGCCCAGCAACTTGGCATTGTCTAGTGTAACTGGGTGTGTGTGTCTCATTTACAGCCTATCAGTTCTCCTTACGAGAATACATACTAGAGAAACACTCAGAGTGCACACTGAGGTGAAGACTTATGGAAGCATGTCCAATGTACCACTATGTAGAAAAAGAAAGAATTTAAAAGCAGCCTACCCATTCACTTATCTAAGTGGTTGAATGAGATGACACTTGAAAGGAATATTATCTCTATCAATGAAAAGATCTCATACACATAATTGTAAAGGCAAAACACAGTATGATGCATTCAGTATATTGTCATTTATAAACTTTAAATAGGTATATATTATTTCTGAGTATAATATGTATGTAAATTTTTGAAAATTGTACTGGCTGGTAATATGTCAAATCCATGACAGTGGCTGTCTCTGGGTTGTCAACAGTGACTTAAGAGGATCTGAAGTTTATTTTCCTTATAAAAGTTAAGTTATATTAAGATGCTTGGGGAAAAAAAAAAGATGCTTGGAAACAAATACTTTTTTAAGTGGAAATGGAAAGTAGGAAAGGGGTACACGAATTTGTGTGTGGGTATGTCAACCCGTAGGTCCAGCCATCAGGGTCCCCTAATTCTGCAAACTATTTGAGGAAAGAAGTCACCATGGAGAATGGCTTTTCATCAGTCCAGGAACAGGCACACAGCAAGCAAGCTGACACTAGGGAGCCTTGAGAATTACGTTGGCACTGTCTGTGAAGGAGTGAGTATTCAGGGAAAGCTCCCCTTATGTCAGTAGCACAGGGCTGTCTGCCATGTGTAGACGTTGCAGGAAGATGGAGTGAGAGAAACAGAGCAGAGTGCACGAGACAGTCAGCTCCCTCCTTGTGCCTGGAACATGGATCTTCAGAGCAGAAACTGCCCTTTTAGATTTAACTATTTTTATGTTGCACCTTGTGTATTTTTTTTTCCATTTTTTTTTCCTCCCTTGGTACTTGATAGTTTTTGTTTTAAGTTCAGTCTTCCTCAGCTGTGCTAAGAGAAAACAAGAAAAGGTGTTTTAGCCAGAGTTTGGGTAAGAGTGGAGTTTCTGTTGGGGATTGTAAATGGTGCCATCACTATGGAAAACCTTATGCAGCTTCCTCAAAAAGATTTGAAAACATTACTGCTGTAATATCCGGCAATCCTGCTGCCAGGGGTCTAGCCACAAGAACTGAAACTAAGATGTTGAAGACCCCCGGTGATTAGAGACTATGTACAACAGTAAGATGTGGAAACACCCTAAGTGTTCCATAATGGATACATTTTTTAAAACGTGATGCACAGGTATAATGGAGTATGACTCAGCCTTAAAAAAGAAGAAAATCCTGTCATATGTGACAACATGGATGAACCCTGAAGACATTATACTCAGTGAAATAAGCCAATCACAGAAAAAAATCTTGCCTGTTTCCCCTTATATGAGATAGCTAAAGGAGTCAAACTCACAGAAACAGAAAATAGAATTGTGGGTGGCAGAGGCCAGGCCTGGGACAGGGGCAGGGGGCTAGGAAGTTACTGTTCAATGCATACAGACTTAGTTAGCAAGACAAAAAATTTACAGACAACCACAGTACAGCAAAGAGCATATGGTTAATGATACCATAATGTATGCTTAATAATTATTAAGAGGCTGTAATAGTTAATTTTATGTATCAATTGGACTGGGCCACAGGATGCCTAGAGCTCTGGTCAAGTGTGATTCTGGGTGTGTCTGTGAGGGTGAGAGTAACATTTGAAACAGTAGAGCAAGTAAAACACTTCATCCTCCTTTAATGCTGGTGGGTTTCATCCAATCCACTGGAGATCTGGATAGAACAAAAAGCCTGATTAAGAAGGGACTCCTGCTTGAGTGAGCTGGGAAACTGGTCTTTTGTGTCCTTTGGACTCTGAAACATCAGCTCTTCCTTGGTCTCTAGCCAGCTTTCGGACTGGACCTTATCCCACTGCCTCTCCTGGCTCTGAGGTCTTCAGCTCAGACTGGAACTACACCATCCATGCTTCTCCTGGGTCTCCACCTTGCCAACTATAATCTTGTGACATGTCAGCCTCCATATTTCTGTGAGCCAATTCCTTATAATGAGTTTGTTAGATCTATAAATACATGGATAAATGGATATTGATACAGATATAGACCTACAGATATATCTAATCACCTACTGGTTCTGCTTCTCTAGAGAACCCAACTAATACAATGAGTAAATTTATGTCTCATTTACTACAATAAATAAAAAGAAAGAAGTGCAGTCTCTCCTGAACGAAGGTATTAGAATTTGATGAGTTAGTATTGATAAACCACTTAAAAACATATCAGGAAAATACAAAGCTTTTATTTTAATGTTCATGAAACAAGCAAATTTATTCTCTGTTCTCTGGAGAAGGATGGGGAGTTTGTCCCCACCAACCACACACACTCTTTTCCTACAATGTCAATGGAGCACAGGCTCCTTAATTTCAATCCCATGAATCTTTTTGGTTCTAATCACCAATACCTAAATAGGAAGCCATGATTTCAAAATCCACTCTGCATAAGTTTGACCTCTTCTCTCCCTCCCTCAATTCAACCAACACTCTGTACATTTCTTTTCTTCTGATCAAGGGATAAAAATCATATCTGTGAATGTATGTATTCTCTCTTTAACAACACAATGCTCTGTCTACAGTAAGTTTTCAGTAAAGCCTACCCTCCATTTCTTGGTCTTTGCACGTAGGGTCCACTATTTGCAAGGTTACCTACTGATGCTTGCTCTTACTATGCCCCCTAGTCTCATCCTTCTCCCACAACTGTCCTCTTGTCCAAATCCCAGCATTATTTCATAACCCCCACCCGCATCATAAAAAGACCTGCTCCTTGCGGACTTCCCTCCCTCAATTTCTAAGGCACCAATGGTCTATAATTTGACGTCGTCCACCATGAATCAGGAAATAGCTCAAAAGGGTGCTAATTTATCAATCTCCACCACCTCCAGATCAATGGGACATAGTCAGGGGGTGCTAGAGCCCATGGACTCGTCATTTCCTTCTGAACCAGCCCCATCCATTCTGTGTGCACCCAATACAAAAAGGTTGAGTAGCCATCTAAACTTAGAAATGGTTCATAGTAGCCATCTAAACTTAGAAATAATTATCTTGAATGGCTTTTTCTTTTAATGCAGATGTGCATTCTGCTCAAATTATCAGCCCTTCCAAGACTGATGAACACTATCACTTACACCATCTCTGTCTAGCAGAAAGCCAAACATATGGTTGTTACTCAGAAGAATGTACTCCTCAAAGTAAGTCTCCCACGCCTGGTTTATAATCTCAGTCTTGCCATTTGAAAGCTCCACGGTGCCCTGGAATTTCATAATGCCCAGTCTGTGAGTGGGATGTGCCCACTCTGTAAAGTGGATGTGCTGATACACCCCACGCAGGGCTGCAGTGAGGACCAGACGAGCAAGTGTATCGAAGTGCCGTGCCCGTCACACAGCTGATGCTCAGTAAGTGACAGCTGCTTTCTCACGTGATTTCTATGCTGCTGATGAAGGTAAAGGAGAAGATGTGAAATGCATGCTTGCATCAACAAGATAGGAATGCCCTGGAAAATAGAAATCTATTTTTAAGATAAAAGTTTATAAGAATAGAAAAGGAGATTAAAATTCAAGAACACAGACACACACATATGCACAGGGTTAAAGTGAGCACCTGCTGTCTCAGTGACTGAGTCTGTCGATCTGCCTGATGATCCCCCAGTCCTTGGTGAGATGCGTCCCCATCATGCTGATACAGTCACACTCAGTAATAATCCAAGGGCACTTGCCAGTTTCAGTTTGACACATGCTGAGCATTTTGTTGCCATCTATGTTGCAACCTGATTTTTAAGTGTCTCTTTCCAAGCCATTGATCTCCACTTTTCTGATGAAAAAAATGTCAAAACTGAAAACAAAAAGTCGGTTTTGCCACAGAGTTCAGGGAAGCTTCCTGAAAGCCCACCTGTGACAAGACTAACTCAGATAACAAGATGTTTATCTCCCGTCCTTTAGTCCAACACAGATGTCAGCAACTACCACTTTGTCATCCTCTGTAGAACCAATGCCAGGTGTGCTGACGTGCACAGACATAGAGCACTGACGGATCACCAGGAAGAGTGAGAGAAGAAAAGGACAAGGCAGTGGCCATGCTGCCGGGGACCAGCCCCCTCCAGAGAGGGAGCACCACCCGCAGACCTAGGTCCGAGGTGTTTGCTGGACTGCTGGTGAGCAGGATGGACAGCCACATGCCACCAAGCATAGAAACACTCTATGCTAGCAAGACATCGGAGTATGGCAAAGGAAAAGCTGTTCTAGAACAAGGACTGGTTTTTCCACGGAGAGCATGAAATGGAGTCATTTTGAAGAATTCTTTCTAATAGAAAGATGCCCGGGTTTCGACAAGATGGGATTTCTCCAGTATCTGTAAACAAGGTAACAGGAAACAAGCTAAATCCATGGCAGATACATTCAGCTTGTCATGGGATTTACTCGTCCAGGTAAAAGAAATTAGGCATTTTACATTTTAAATTTTGCTTCCTTAAATTTGAACATATTTATGTCCCTCAAAATTCAACCATGAAAATTTTCTGAAAACCTGTTTTCATTTGAGGAAGCAATCTGGGTACACCTCATGACATGGAGCCCTTTTTAAATGTCCCATGAAAAGAGTCTTGTTTTTTGTTTTGTTTTGTTTTGTTTTGTTTTGTTTTTAATTTACAATCCACTGATCACATTGAACTGTTGTACCAGAGTATCTTCAGGTACTATCATTCTGTGAAAGGACTTTATAGGTTTCCATTTACACTGATGAGGAAGAACAGAATGCCCCATAAGATGTTGCTTGAATAGCGACTTCTCAGAAGCTGAATGAATATTGTATGTGAGGTAAGACAAAACAGTTCTCTACAATTAACAATAGTCTTTCATCACAGGGGGATTGTCATTGGCCAGTTACAAAAACCTCCATGTTGGGAGCCAAGAGGCCTGGTCGAGGGCATTGCCCCACTAGGTTAAGGTTTGAACTAATGCAGGCCTAACCCCACAGATAAGCATGGTCTGCTAGTCTCTTGCTTTTTCCTCTGATCCCCATATCTCTCTCAAATAAACAGCCCCTTGCTCCTCTGCCGCAAACATCTCTCGGGCTTGTGGGCCAGAGCAACTCCAAGGAGGTAAATTATTCTGTACCTAAGACAATGGAGAACTTAGATGTGTACCACAATAGATGGTTTCTATCCCGAAGTTGGGGTTTGTCCAAGGCTTTCACAAACCAAGCCATTGATACAGACCCGGCCTCCTGCAAAGGTAATGCCTTCTCGTCCTTACGTCTCTCCTGTATACTTAGTTTCTTCAGATTGCTTCGCTTTTTCCATTAACCTATGCCTTGTTTTCTTACAGTTCTTTACTATCTAGTTCATCCCTATAGCTTCTCGTTTTCCATTAACCTATATCTTGCTTTCCTGCAGACCTCAGAATAAGTTACCAAAAAGCATATATTTGTGCTACCTCCCATGGCTATCTGAGAGACATGATTACTCAAGAAGCAAGACCCTGTCTCCCACCCCTGGCACCCGTCTGTACCCTTTACGAGTTAACTAAAATAACATGTGGTGAACAAAGAGAAATTATCCGATAGGTGCTTGTAACCCACTACCCCAATTAAATTGTCTACATAAGAAGCTTGATAATCAGAATAAAATAGAGATGCCTGACTACCAACCAGAACTCACTGTGTGGCTCTCCCATTCATCTCGCCGACACCACCCCTCCTTTGGGGACGCCTGGACCTGCTGAGGTTGGACCCCAGCACCTCCAATAAAAATGAGCTGCAAAAAAAGGTACCTGGGGACATCTCTGGGCTAGAGAAGGGCAAAAATTAAGGGAAAGGTCACAGATTGACAAAATAAGTTGAAGCAGATGAAGCAGCTCAGGAATGACAAATGGGAAGAAGCAGCTACTGGAAAAGCAAGCCTATGGAGGGGACTGATACTGTGTCCTTCTTGCCCTCCGTTTTTCTCATTAGCATTCCTACAATACTCTATTCCCCAGAGTTCCCACACTGCTCCTGACTCTCCATGATTGGCCACTCTAAATAACTTACAGCCTCTAGAATTTTGGTGATCCCTTTTTCTTCCTGAAATGTTCCTGTCTCTCCTTCTCAGAAGGGACGGATGCAGGTAACTGCACTGATAAATGCATTTTGTTCATTTATTTATTCACTCATTCCACACATGTTTATTAGAGCATTCCACAATGAATAAGACACGTGTGATCCTTGCTCTCATCAAGCAAATAATAAAAAAAGAACACAAACCCATTAACAGCTATGCATAGGTTGCAATACATGCCCTGGAATATAGAAACATGGTGCAGAGATAGAAAATATGGGAGGGACTAATGTAATATGGTCAGGAAAATCTTCTTCGGATAAAGATTTCAGCAGAGGTTGGAAGAAACCAGCTATTCACAGTGTAGGAAAACTTTCACAGAAAAGCAAAGGAAGGTAGGGTTGGAGCACTGTGGGCCATGAGGTCATAGGGCCATAAGGTCATGTTTCATCATTTCATCATCATCAAAGAAAAAACCCTTGAGTTTTATTTTTTTTTAATTTATTTTTATTTTTTTTAAGATTTTATTTATTTATTTGACAGAGAGAGATCACAAGTAGACAGAGAGGCAGGCAGAGAGAGAGAGAGGGAAGCAGGCTCCCTGCCGAGCAGAGAGCCCGACGCAGGGCTCGATCCTAGGACTCTGAGATCATGACCTGAGCCGAAGGCAGCGGCTCAACCCACTGAGCCACCCAGGTGCCCCAAGTTTTATTTATTTTTTTAAAGATTTACTTGTTTGAGAGAGAGAGAGAGAGAGAGAGCAGGAAGAACAGAGGGAGAGGGAGAATCTCCAGCAGACATCCCACTGACTGTGAAGCCTGAGGTGAGACTCAACCCCACCATCCTGAGATCATCACCTGAGTCAAAATCAAGAATCAGACACTTAACTGACAGAGCCACCCAGGCGCCCCAACCCTTGAGTTTCAAATCAAAGTGTGACATATTCTAACTTAGGCTTTTATTTTTTAAAAATTTTTAAAGGTTTTATTTTTACTTATTTGAGAGAAGGAGAGAGAGAGAGAGCAAGCGAGCGAGCAGGGGGAGGGGCAAAGGGAGAGGGAGAGAGAGAGAATCTCCAGCAGACTCCTCACGGAGCTGGACGTGGGCTCAATCCCATGACACTGAGGTCATGACCTTAGTTGAATCCAAGAGTCCAAGAGTTGGCCATGGCCAACTGACTGAGCTACCCAGATGCCCCTCTACCTTTTAAAAGAGCCCTTGACCATTGTGTGGAAAATGAGGTGCCATGAGGACAAGAGCTGAAAACTGGAGACCACTCTGAATGCTTCTGTAGCTATGCAGGTAGGAACAGTGGTGCTGGCTTTGGAGATGGGGAGAGCTGATACAAGATGTATTTTGGAAAACTGGCTGTGGACTTTACATGTGTCAGTGGGGATTTTGGAAGGAAGGCAGCTCAATGACAGAAAATTCAGAGGGGATTGCCTCAGAACATAAAAGAAATCTTTTGTGCACTGTCCTTTTCTTTTCTTTCTTAGATCATAGCCAAACATGCAATCTTTTTCTACACTCAAATTTATAAAGATAAGAAAAATATTAGTTATGAAGTTATTCCAATATTAGAGAAAATCTCAGAGTTTGACCTGGAAGGTACTCAGAGATCATGGAGTCCTGCTACCTGGCTTACATGAAAAATGGCTTGCTGGGTGATGTGCCTCAAGGTCCACAACTAATTAATGGCAGGACTGGGACAAGATAGCAGATCTCCTTATCCGTAGCATGTATCATTCAAACTTCTAAAGTAACTGTGTCATACGATAAAATTTAAGCAAAACGACAGCAGTCAATGCTCCCCCTCCCTCCACCCCTACCCAGAGGAGGCCAATATAGAAATTTCAGTGGCCTTAGTGCCCGGACATTCTGTTTTCTTGTCAACTCTCCCATATCATTAATAGATTAGGGGGCTGGAAAGAAACAGGTGTCCTTTTTGTGTGTTCATTATTAAGTAATCTGGCACACATCAATTGAACATTTTTTTCTTGGCATTTTCCAGTTGGCTTTTATAGGGCCTTTAAAACTGAATAATCCCTAATTGTGATGTTTGAAACCTGCTCCAAAAAAACCTCCTCTAGGACAGAGAAGAAGAAAAAAAAAACAAAAAAACAACAACAAAAAATAAAACTGTCAATCCTTAGCCAGGAAGCTTATCATTGAAGTCCCCAAAGTATGCATTGGAACCACAATTTCATAGTGAGCCAAAAAAAGGATTTTTCAAAACAATGGTGGTGATTTGGTCAAATGGGAAATGCTATTGGTGTTTAAAGCTATCAGTATCTGAGCCACAAAGAGCCATCATACACTAATAGAGATAATCTATGTGGGGAATGACGTGCTATTGTTTGAATGACACAGGATAATCTCTAATTGTATGTGTCATCTGGAAATTCTAGGAACTGAAAAGTCTCTAGTCTTGAAATTCTATAACTGAATATTCACAAATCTCCTAACACGTTTCTTTACCAGTTAGACTCTTTATCTACCACATTTCTTGCCTTTATCAACCACAGGATGTCTTTCTCATCCATGGATTCCCTGGTGGATGGGCAGTGGTTTCTGATACTGCTGAACAAAATGACTTGGTCACAGCAGTAATACCCCCTGGTGCACATGTATTGTTTTCCACCATATGTCCTCTTTTCTCTTTTCCACTCTTTGGACATTTAGGGTATAAGATGGCAATCAGTGTATGTATTTAGTACACAGTGGCACCCAACCAACTAATCATGCCAAATGTAGACTCCTAAATATTACATGTATTTCCAACTCAACTATTTTTCCTTTGATATTCTATTCCCGTAGGACCATTTCCATGTAGTAGAGAATTCTAGAACTGTCTTTGCAGGGAAGAAATGATGGAAATTTGTTCATCTCATGAACTTAAAGCTTCCCCTCTTCTCAATTAATAACCATTACTGAGTGTTTCTAAGTTTTCTAAAATGTCTTTGATTTCTTTGAAAAGAAACTTTGGTCCCCAGTGCTAGAAGCACTCCTTTCTCACACTCACTCCAGGTCACATTTTCTCTCCCTCTTCTCTCTCTGTTCTGTGTTCCTTAGGAAGGGCTCATGCCATTCCCCTCTTGGTAGCTTTCATGACACCTAACTTACTAGAGACTCAAAAGCAGGATACACTTGACTAACAGTCCCAGGGAGCATCAATCTGCCCAGCAGATCATGTGATTAAGATCAGACCAACTCGTGATCTTGAAAATTTTGCTGCTGGCCCATCCCATCACAGAAGGTATGTGGTTTTCTGATGGACCAAGTCAGCAATTACATGTGACTGCCTTAACTCTCCCTGCAATTTCACCATATTCTTCCTTTCCTAAATTACCATGTTAACACATAGTCCGCTATGAGGTAGTTTGCATATTTCATGGTCCATATGACTAGATTCCTAATATACTTCTTGATAAATATTTTCTAATATTATTAAGGTTCCTTGAGGCTAAAATAATTGTAGAAACACAAGAGTACATATCTTTGATTAATGACAATGTTAAATTTTCTAATCTCTATCAAGAAACTTTGAACTCTAAGAAACAGGACAGTGAGAGTCATGTTTGGTGAAATTTTAAGCTAAATTGGACAGATGTAAAAATATAGAGAGGTGGTGTTTGAATCATCAAAAGCCCTCTGTCCTAGCCAAAGGCAATTGTGCTTTTCATACCTGGGGTCACCATTCCAATACTGTGCTACTTACTGTTAACAGGTTCTTACTTTTAGATGTTTGTATTATTGTACTGGATTTTTTCCTCTATTCTGGTTGTTAGGATGTTACCTTTTGCATCTAGGTATTCTCATTCCTCTGGGACAACACAAGTTTAACTCAGGAATACCTCAAAGCCATGCCTTAGCTATCTGACCCATCACCCCTACTCAAATACTGAACACTCGAAACCCAAGACAAAAAATTGAGACACATTCCACTCCACTGAGGCTATAATGAAGGCCTAGACAAGGCTCTGACCTCCTGAGCAGAAATCATGTTGGATTAAATTTCTTGGGTTGTGACCAAGTGTCATCCTGGACAATTGAGTGATCGAGCCTTTATCTCCCTCTTTGTTCTAAGACTCCATTCTGACACATGTAACTAAGAATGAATTTGTCCTCTCCACAGGAGATGTTGCTGTGATTCATGGAATGATATTTGAAAAATGCCCAAGACAGAGTCTGCCCAAGAATGAATATTCCTCCAGTCCTCTGTTTCTGAAGAGTTTCACCTGCTTACCTCAAAGGTAAGCTACTGGAAAGAGAAAAACATAGTACAGAATCCTGGAGTTGCTTTCACCCCAGAGATTTACAAATCAACCTGCCTAGGTGGAATGTCAATGATTATGAGTCAGTGAGCAAATCACTAGTCACCGGCAAAACTCATTCCATTTCAGATGTAGTTCAGGTGAAGTATTGATTTTTTAAAATTAATTAATTTATTAATTACTTTATTTATTATGTATGTATGTATTTATTCCTTTAAACACTACAACCCATAGGGAATGATCTTCAGAAACTATTGCAGAAACTTGTCATAGCAGTAGAATTGGGACTGACTGATACCATCTTCATTGGTTTTCTGTCATAGTGAGGAAAATACATTGATATGAGACCATGTATATCTGGGAAACAGATTCATTGAACCTTGCAAACTTGGTGAGATCATTGAATAAACCTGATCTGACCAGCAAAATCTACAATATGCCAGTATATCAAAGACAAATAGTGTATGATATCACTTTAATGTGGAATATAAAAAAGCTGAACTCATAGAAACAGAGTAGATGGGTGGTTACCAGGGTGGGGGAGGAAATGGGAAGATGTTGGTCAAAGGGTGCAAACTTCCAGTAATAAGATGAGTACATTATGGAGATCTAATGTACAGCATGATGATTTTAGTTCTTAATACTCTATTATATACTTGGAAGTTGCTGGGAAAGGAGATCTTAAATGTTCTCACTACAAAAAAGAAATGGTAATTATGTGATGTGATGAAGGTGTTAGCTAGCACTACAGAAATAATCATTTTGCAATATTTAAGTATATCAAATCAACACATTGTATACCTTAAACTTTCACAATATGTCAATTATATCTCAATAATGCTGGAAGAAAATAAAAAATAAATTATTTTTAAATTAAAAAAGAAAGTCTAATAGGTTGCCACTATTTCCAAAGACATGCTGTTAAGAATGCAGTGGGTCCTGTTCCAAGCTTGATCACAAGGGCTGGAGTCACCTGGGCCCATGGCTTCCTCACAAGAATGCATGGATAGCATTACTGTAAAACATACATTATTAACTCTGTACTATGTATGACTAGTTTTTCTTTCAAGTTCCTATTAATATAATTTAGAAAGTTTATGTCTTCCACTGTTTTAATACCTCCTATCATGATTTATTTATTTAATTTCTATTCAAAAAAACAAATCATATAGCAATTTTTCTTTACGTGCATATTTTTTAAGAAAGTATTGTTTCTCATGCAAGATCACATTGTTTAGCTTGAAGGTCTACATCATTAAGGGAGGAAATATTTCTGAGCTTCAGAACAGGTTTAATAAATCAGAAAATAATTTAACTCCCCTTGAGCCATATTTCTAAAGTTATTCTGGGAAATGTTTTGAAGGTTTAAGAATCTTAAAATCTAAAATATTCCAATGTCTTAAGAGAAATATAGGCAAATGTTCAATCTGCACCATTGTTTCTTCTGATTGTATGTGTGGGTTGTATACGTAACAAAATCTGTCACTCCAAAATGTATTTCTTTTGGGATGTGGATTATTTCAGGCTGATTATTTTTAAGAAGGAGAAGGCTCCGGAAAAACCTCTGAACTACCCCCAAATGCCTAAAAGAACATGGATAGAGGACCTCCTCCAGGGAGGAAGCTTTCATGATAGATGACTACAGTATGATATGAGCCAGGTGCAATAGATAGGGAGGAGCCTGGCAAAGTCTGTATTTTAAAATCCTCCACTATGTCCCATTGTTGCTGGACAGCCCAAACACCTGTTTGCCGAACATGTATTCTTTTTTGTCTTCCTGTGAGTTGCTTTTCTTCCTTTTGAAGTCTCAGACCACTACCCCCTTCTCCATAGCTCGAGGTGGCAGATAAGCCTCACATGCTTGACTGCCTGGGAGCTCTGTACATAATTAAATTTGATTTTCCTTTGTTAATCTCTCTCATGTCGATTTAATTTTTAGAAGAGCCCAAGCAATCCGGAAGGGTAGAGGGAAATTTTCCCCTTCCCAACATATGCACCATTTAAGTCAGCTGCACAAAAGCTCTGCAGAAATGCAGAGATACAGCACGCTTGCTGTAAAGTCAGGGGCATGAGGTGGGGTTGATCCCTTGTGCTCCTCAATCCTTAACAACTCTTGAGAATTCTAACTATAGAAAATGGTCATAAATATCTATTCATTAATTAAGAAAATGAAATGGCCACATATGGAAGACAATATTAATTAGGAAAGACTTTGGGGACTAGATAATATTTAATCAGGGGACAGAAGAAAAGAAATTGGTTTGGCCCAAAGGATGATGAAATAATTTTCAGAAGTAGAGAAAATGACATGCAGAAACATTTTAAAGCAAGACAGTGGATAAGAATGTTACAGGAGATGTGCATAGTATGTCAACATGTACACTGGTTTATTGAACCATAAATGCCATTCAGTAGTACAACAAAATAACCAGAATATCAAATTCCACTTGCATAGTACTTTACCATTTGTAAAATGTTTTGAATATTGCAGCATTAAGTCCTTGATGGAGAGTAACTCAGAGATGGAGGAATAATCATCTTCACTTTGCAAATGAAGGAAAGAAGTCTCGGAAATATTAGTCAATTATCTAAAGGTACTAAAAGAAAGTGGAAGAGGTTATATGCAAATTACTTTTGATTTACTGTCTAATGTTCTTCTACTAAGTTTTCGTGCATTTATACAAATTTAAGTACATATGATATGTGGCCAGTGGAGGAAGGATAAGGAAAAACACAGTAGGCAATTACGGGAGCTCCTGAAATTCAAATTATGTATTCTACATCTTGCCCTCCATAATATATTGGAATTTCCCAGTAAAACTTCAGAAATCAGAGATGATTCCACCTATAGTTCTGGGGAAAACCACAGGATGTCATCTTGTGTAATACTGTTTTCAAGCAAGTTAATTGTTTTGAGGTGGATAACATAATTTTTAAAATGGTATACAGCTTCTCTTTTTCTAAGTGAAATTCATTATTTTGAATAGTAATTCATCCATATGGCTTAGAAATCAAAATGAGTTAATAAATTGTAGATTAAAAGTCTTGCTCTTATTCTGACTTCGGCTGTCCTCAATCTTCACACCTACCAGTCCATTCTAACCTCACAGTGTGTATTCCCCAGACTGCTTGCTTTTACACACAGACACACAAACACACATGCGCCCATACAGACACATACACACACAGACACATGCGCACACACTCACACTTCCTTCTTTATTACATTAATTGTAGAATAATAGACACCTACCCTATACTGTTTTAAAATTTATAGATAATTTTCATCAATTTATAGAGATAACTTAGTGAATTATATTGAGATAATTTATAGTCAATACAATATAATCAGTTTCCTTTTTTATTTTTATTTTCTTTTAACAGCTACAGAGTATTTCAATGTGTGGATGTTTATGGATGAGTGCTTGGGCTCGTTCTAACATTTGGTGTGAAACTTCTGAATGGTGACTCACAGAAGAGGCATTGTTGAATTTCCTATGTCCATGGACTTTGACCTTCAGTCCTCCCTCCATCCCTCTTCTGATCCTCTGGCTCTTAGACTGCCTACCATCACCAATACCACCCTCATCAGCCTTCTCAGCAGAGGAGGGGAGACCAAGGTGGGATGAGAGTTAGATGTTCAAGCTTCAAATTTTCAAGGTAAATGCAAGGTTGCAGTTCAGGCCAAAGTTAAAAGTAACACATTCAAATGTGCTAAACCGTGGACAGTGACAAATCTCTACTTTTAACACATGGATTTCTTCTCCATAACCCACGACTTTTATATGTGCACGACTCTTTTTGCCTACCATGGAGTCATTTATTCTAAGGAAGGAGCAAAGATCATGGCACAGACCAGAAGATACGTAACTTTGAAAATAAATTTTATAGATTCAGAAAAGATATTGACTCTCCTGTATTTAGCAGACAACGGAACATATATGAACCTTCTGCTTCAAATAATCAGCTACAGTGTAAGCAATTACACAACATCACAACATGTTTAAAAGTACCTTGGGGATATTGCAAAAAAAAAAAAAAAACATAATTTCCCATCTTTCATTTCTCCCTATGTTAGTGCTGTACTTTATGTGACACACTGCTTGGCTTACAAAATGTTTCTGGAAAATGAAAATTTATAAATGACACGCTGAGGAAAAAAAAATAACCTGGTCTCTTTTGCTCCATTTAATCCCAATGCTCAGTTCCTCGTCATCATTCCCCTAACACGGCCTTTCCATCTGTCTTCCAGGCCAAGGGAATGTGATAGTGTCTTAAGAAGGACAATGTTTCTGGAATAAATGTGCTTTCTAAGTCTGAGCTACACAACACTGGCAAAACCTGTTAAAAAGAGAAAATTCATTCCTACCTGACACCAAATAACTGCTTTGACCGGTTATTTCCCCCGAACTGACAGGTGGTTCTGGCAATGTTGACACCAGCTTAGTCAATTTAGTGCATGAATGATGCATGAGGGGCTCCGTACTCAGCAGTGAAATCGTACAGTAGTTCACTCAACCCTCGGAGTGCTGATCTGGTTCCATAGAGTATCTTTAAAAAGTATTGACTACGTAGAAGACAAAGAGCTTTTTTTGACTTGTTGATCTTATGCCCTACAGGAAATAATGGCACGGGGGTTTAATAGATTCTGTTAATAACTGATTTGGTGACAGATGTGTCAGAATCTTCAAAAATACATGGAGCTCCCTCTTTTATAAATCTACCGCAATCACAGGGGTTGCGAAGGAGTTATATGCAAAGGCGCTCGCTGCATTATTATTTATAACTAGGCAGTGGAAACAAGCAAGATCTACAGTAAAGAAAGTGGTTTCAGAAGACAAAGGCACCTTCTGGTTCCGTCCCTCTCTGCCGCCAACCGCAAGCATGAATCCCACAAGCGGAGTCCATCTCACGTAGCATCGCACACTGGACCTGGAGCCAAAGCCGACAGGAGGTGATTTCTGTTCCCAGTTCAAATATTTCTCATCTAACTGACTTAGCCAGTGCTCTATGTACCAGTGACCCCAGGCAAGATTTAATTACCTGGGAAAATATTATCATTTCCCCTGAGATACGGGAATTAGAGAGTGACTTTCAAACAACTTATGAAAGGAAATGAGTACCTTGTGAGGTTAAGTGCTGCACCAGCTTGAGTTCATGAAACAAACGTATCAGACCCCGTATTATTAAAAGGAACAGACTTCATGAGGTTTTCTCCTCCTTATGTTTATTATCAGAAAAGCCCATAATGGAGTCCATGTTTTAACAGAAAATCATATTCCTTTCAGCATTCTTTACCAGGGGGTGGGGAGGGAGCTGGGAGGCTGTCTTTCACATGCACCAGTGAAACCTTAATGCAGGGATCTTTTTGCTCCTACATTTTCTCTGCAGGAAAGCTGCCTGAATGTCAGCAACGGGGACACATTCTTCCCTATAAGCCCAGGAGTGCAATTTCCTATAAAACTTGTATTTTAAAGCCTACACGTAATGCCACTCAGAAAGCAATTTGGAACAAAGAATCAAATGAAATACACCATTGTGCAGAACGAACTGTAACTGTGGATTCTATGTTTTCATCCCCCTTCTATTATTATTGATTCTTACCTTAGTTCTGAAAACATCCAGCTTTCCACAGAGAAAGTACACATTTGGTGCATTCAGTGTGAATACCTTCCCTAGGTTTGCTTCATTTGCCTTAAACAGGAGGCTAGTTACCACCTTCGAGTTGTTCTAAAACCCAGCTCATTTGGACAATAGCAAATGCAATTTGAAAGGCTTTTTTTCTGCCTTAAATCTAGAAAAGTAAAAAAAAACCAAAAAAACAAAAAAACAAACCCAAAACATATATATATATATATATATATATATATATATATATATAATAAACACATATACATATAAAAATACATATATATATATATAAAAGCACTTTCATAGCTCAGTATATATATAAAATATATTTATATATACTGAGCACTTTCATAGCTCAGTAATGTCTATATGGACTCCACGAATGTTATGAAGAAGAGATTTTATCTATCTATAATTTCATCTCCACAACATTTATGGATTCCATACAACATCTGAAAATGTACGAGCTATCCCACAAAACAGACTTCTTTTGCTTCAGGGCCGTGGACGGCGTCCTCGTCCATGTGATTGATCTCTTATGTCTGTCTGTCTGTTTGTTGGTTTGCTTTTTAATAAACCATCATGAAGTCCTGCTACCCTCGTAACAGACACTTGAGATCTTCCCAAAGCAAGGCATTACATCTAAAAAGACAGCCAAGATTCGTGCTCTGGTCATTTGGTGTTATGAATCAACAGGCAGTTCTGACTGCTTCACTTTGCATTTTTTACGGTGCATTTGAGCTGCTTCAAGGCAAAATTCAAAGCCCTTTCCATGTAATGAACATTATACATCCCCAACCCTCACTTTCCTTTCATTAGACTATCCCTTTATGTCACTTTCTTTTTTTCCAAGAAGAATGTCAAGTGAGGATACTAATTGATCTCTTGCTGTTTTGTGAGTCGCAATTAGAAACTGAGGCCACAAGCAGAACTGTTAGAGTGGACATGCTTTCACTCAAGAGAGCCTACCCCTTACTTCCTGTTTTTGTGTCACAGAAATGTCTGAGAAGCACTTTACCTCTTCTACTTTTCTTAAGATGAGTTTCACATTATTAAGAGGTGTATTGATTCCATGTGCTCACAACTATACAGCAGATGGGAAAAATAATTACCTAAAATAAATTTGCTAAAGTCTTTTGCATATCAAAAGGTAACACAGCTTTTCAGGGGCTTAAGGTAATTCTCAATGCTCTTTTAAAATGAGAAAATCAGAGTTTTAAGGAGTAGCTTGAGCATTCCCCTAGTCACACATTTCTTTTTTCCTTATTCAGGGAGGAGGCCATCGTCTTGTTTTTTCCATAGGATTTTTACATTTTTTTTTAAGCCATCTCCATACCCGAGCTGGGACTTGAACCTTGACATCAAGACTCACATCTTCCTTTGACTGAGCCAGCCAGGAACCCCAAGAAACCACTGTCTAAAGCAATACCTCCAATCTGCAAAGTTCACCTAAAAATATCTAAACAAAACCTTGATTAGCCTGCCCATGGAATGCCAAACATGATATGTCTTTTTTAGTAATTATTGCTGTTTCTACTTCAAAATAATTTAGTAAAAACTTGGAAAACTTTTAATAATTGGGGCCCTGGGACATCAAAGTGCTTCTTGGCCAAACATATTTAACCTAGGATTAAGAAGTGATGTTACCGGGGAGCCTGGGTGGCTCAGTCAGTTGGGCATCACTCTTAATTTCTGCTCGGGTCATGGTCTCAGTGTTGTGAGACTGAGCCCTGCATTGGGCTCTGTGCTGGGCGTGGAGGATCCTGCTTGGGATTCTCCCCCTCTCCCTCTGCTTCTCCTTTCTTTCTTAAAAAAGCTGGCGTCAACTCTAATCCTTCTCTTGAACGTCACCATCCGTATTCTCTGATTGTCTCCTAGAAATCACCCCTTGGCTGATGCACTTGGATTTGCTTTGTCAAAATTGGTTCCAAACTCAGGATTCCCCCATCCACCCAATTCTCCCATTTGTTCTGTCTCCCCGTCACGTGATTAATGATGACATCATTCATCTTGGGACTCAACTACAAATTGTGCAGTAATTCTCAAAAACTTTTTTTCCTTTACCGCATTCATTGATTTTCAATTGATCACCAAAACCTGTGAATTCTACTTCAGATATAGATAGATGATAGGTAGATAGACCGATCTATCTGTTTCAGAGTGTGTATCTCTCTCTCTCTCTCTCTCTCTCTCTCTCTGTGTGTGTGTGTGTGTGTGTGTGTGTGTGTGTGTGTGTGATTCCCATCTTATTTTTTTTCTATTTTCAATGTAAATCACATCATTATTTTCTGGATTAGCATGATAGCTTCCTAACTACTATCTTTGCCTCCAAGCTCTTCTCACTCCAACCAAAAACAGTCAAGATGTCTTTTCTAAAATATCTGTCATCTATGTATCTATCTATCTCTATCCCTTTGATGAATTCCTTCTGTCTAATTAAATTAAGTCCATCGTCTTACCCAGTCAGCACTTTACAGTTTGCTGTAAGCCCCCTGTCTTTGCCCCCCCTGAGATTGCTGCAGCCCTGAGGGATTCTGGCTCACTCATCAGCCCTGTATATATCATGACTTCTCTAACTTCAGGGCCTTTTGTTCCTAAAACACTTCAACATATGACTCAAAAGCAGTTCAAGTGTCATCCTCTGTCCCAAGTACACCACTGAAATACAGGGATTTCTCAGAGTACTCAAAAGCCACCCCTGTACCAAGTTTATGTATCATTCTCCTCCATTAGAGCCCCCCAAAGTAGTGATACTGTTTTTACCCTCTTTCTACCTGCCATCCCTATCATAGAGTAAGCTCTCAATAGGTATTTGTTGACTGAATAATTGGGACGAGATTGTATTTTTAGTTATAATTATTAACAGCTGGTTTAGATGTTATTTTGCACACACTGGTACGAACAAAGTCCAGCATAAAAAGATAACTGTTTCAAGACAAAAAGGAGTTCTGACATGTAGTTTGTAAAACACATATGGTTTGTTATGTTCTGACATATTTTTAACATTCTCATCTCAGGGGTGAGCAACAGATCAAATAGTGAACAGGAACGATGAGAATTCCTGCTCATGCAAAAGGCAGCCCAGGCAGTCACCTCGGCAATTTAATTTCAAGTCGCTCAGCGTTCTGAACCCATAGACCTCCAGGTTCCGATAAAGTGCTATTCTGGAAATACTACCTTATGTCGGCAACATGCTTTATATTTTCCTACCGCTGTGCCTTCACATCGTCCTTACTGAGTATGTAATGATAAAACCTGCAAAAAAGATGAATACTGTTACGCTGAATAGAGATACAAATAAATAAATAAATAATAAATAAATAAAAACCCGGCTGGGGGCTCACGGGCGCCTCCTACTGCTGCTGGGCGGATCCTGCTTGTTCGCTGACAAATGAGAATTGGGATCTGAGCCTGCACTATTTTAATAATGTGAAAACAAAAATTTAAGGGGAAAACACTGTCTTGTGAGATAGCAACTGAAAAATCGTCGTAATTTTGAGTTAAGATATGAGGAAATGACTTTCAAAATTTGGCTAATATAGCAGAAGCAATGCCGGCAAGGTGACTGAGGCCCCGGATCCGGGCTCAGGCGGTCTTCAGAGCCTGCGTTCCAGAAGGAGGCTACCTGCAGGCAGAGCGCACAGCAGGTCTCGCTCCCGAAAGTTGCCAGGCTGGCGGGTTCCACGGGGTGTGGTCGCGCACAGACCTTCCAGGCCCTCGGGTACGAGTGATGTGTTTTCTTTATGATAAGCTCCCACAAGTCCTTGCTGACATCAAATCGAGGGACAACTCAGCTTGTCTGATACAGATCATATAGAGCTGGAAATTTCCCACGAGTTCCTTTGTATTTTTCAAAGGCAACTCAGCTACATTATAATATTCTTGCCTTTCTCTCTCTTCCTCTCCTCCCCCCACCACCCCCCACTTCTCTTTCTCTCTTCTTCTTCTTTCTCCTCTTTAATCTCATCAAAGATCTGGCCTACAGACCTCAGAAAACGACAAAAAAACAATGTCTTAGTCCTCCACATTTCATATTCTGAGTACAAAATTTAAAATTTACATGTTAATACATTAATAACAATACACGAGAGCTATCATTTATTTACATGACATGTGTTAATCGACAGAAATCTTTGCATATACTACTTAATTTACATTAGGTCTCATGCACCACATCGCAGTGCTGTTAAGTGACTGGAATAGGATATATGTATTTTCAATGCTCTGATGACAGATGCTATGTCTAGCTCTTCATCTTTGTACCTATGTATCTTTCCCTATGTATCTATGTATTTGTCTATCTCCATCTAGCTACACACACACACACACACACGCGCGCGCACGCACACACGCACACTTTTGATTGCTTTATCTGTCTTTCTATCCTTGGATTATTCATACGTCTGTGTGGCTGTTCTGGATTCTGGTCCCTACGGGAGGAAGCACACAAGGGTGAGCTGGGAAGGCCTGACCGTGGCTGACTCCTTCACAAGACCTCTTTCTGTGTGTTCTTGGCTCTCTTAAGACTGACCATTCTTCTCTCCCCTTCCCTAAGAACCCACCTTCCTAGTAACACTTCCAACTTTGTGGTTTCCACACATGGGTGTGTTCCAAGGTCACTGATCCTCTCCTACTTTCTCTTCCAACTTTTTTTTTTTTTTAAATAAATTCTACACCCAGCGTGGGACTTGAAGATCAAGAGTCACATGCACCACTGACTGAGCTAGCCAGGTACCCATATCTTCCATCCTTTAATGACTCCTTCTTTACCATGTCTCTACCTGCCTCTCCAGGCTGACATCACATGCCCCTAATTCCCTCACCAAACCTAATAATAGAGGGTGAAAAAATAAATTCCACTTTTAGCTGCTTCCACCCAGAAGTCTTAAAGGCTAAATTTGATGGCAGTTTATATTTAAGTAGATTATGATGCAAACATATATGTGTCAATGACTTTAAGACAAAATGAGCCTAAATGTTAAAGTCAAAAGGAATGATGGAATAAATTGAATATGATTATTTGTGCTACATGTTCTCTAAAGAAAGAAAGATCAGAAAAACAAAAATGGTGCAGAAACTTTTATCACAGGTCTCACACACACACACACAAAAAAAAACATGGAAGTGCAGGTGTGTAGATTCATAGACAAATTTCAATTAATGCAGCTCTTTTTTTTTTCTTTTTAAAGTAGCACCTGTCTTCAGGGAGGATTGGCATGCTAAATAAGGCATGCATATATTTTTAGAAAAGGGGTATAATCAATCTGGTGATTTTACAATTTATACCTCATTTTGAAAATTTGGGGAGGAGGAAACAGGCTTTGCTTACAAGTAAAAGAATGGCTGAGCAACACATTCAGATCTACAAGGGGGTACAGTTTCATACAAAGGCAGACAATTTATGTTGCTTGTTAGCGACATTTCAAAAATAATTGTATAAAGCTCTCCTTGTATATAAAGCACACATCTAAAATACAGATATAAGAAATTCCCAAAACAATAATGTAAAATGGAAAGAAAATCAGATCAGGACACATAGGCACTTCAGTGTTATGCTGACCCAGAGTGAATCCTACATCCTTCTGCTCTTCAGACATCACACCTGGAGTATAGGTAGCTCCGATAAGATATTTCTAGGGTCATTTCAAGCTCTCCCGTTCTACCAATGCCACATGTTGTAGATTATCCCTATGAAACGATCATGCTTCACCATTAATGCTGGAACAGGAGCCCATTGCTAATTTACTCCCACCCAATTCATTCACTCCCTCCCCTGATCTGTGGGATGCTCTATGGCCTGGACCTCATCACAGTCACACTACCACCTGCCTAAACCTCTTTTCTCTTTTCTTCCCTTCTTATTAAGACATTCAGTAGGGACACCTGGGTGACTCAGTCACTTGGGAGTCTGTCTTTGGCTCAGGTCATGGTCTTACAGTCCTGGGATGGAGCCTTGCCTCAAATCGGGTTCCCTGCTCAGAGGGGTGTCCGCTTCTCCCTCTCCTGTCCCCCTCCCTGCTTGTGCTCCCTGGCTCTCTTTCTCTCAAATAAATAAATAAAATCTTAAGATAAAAAAAGACATTCAGTAATAAGAAGAAAACAAATCCAGACAATTTTAAGTTTACCATACTTTTGTCCAACATTTTATTTTTCACATACATGTATACCTGTATAAATGTATGACAGTGTATGTGTGTGTGTGTGCATACACAATAGTATATATACATAAAATATATGCATATGTAGATCACAAAATCTGCCAGTTTGTCTCATATTGTTCTGGATACTATATCACTCAGAGAATTATTGTGTTTTAGTAGTATATTTTTAAATCAAGATATGCTAAGTATCTGTTCTTTAGTCTGTTATGAAACTGTGTAGAATTATAGGATTGACTCCAAGCAGGAGACATTAGCTGGTTAATTAACAAGCACTTACTCTACAATAAGGTGTATTTAGTGAATAGCCTTTTGGAAAGGAGGTAAGGATGATGGGGAGGCAGTGAGTAACTAACATGCTAATTTATTTTCTCTTCTTCTACACGTATTTCTATTCCATCTGGGAAAATGTAATTAATGTATTTGAGTAAATTGGAGAACAAATTTGTATCTAAAACATGTGGTTTTGCTGCAGAAGTTTAGAGAAAGGAGAAAACTCTAGAGCTTGGAGCAAAAGAAAAGATGGATTTCTGGAGGTGGGATTTCAGCTCACATGTGAAGATGCAGATATGCCGACAGAAAGAACACAGAGGTGGGAAGATGATATGAAGAGACCCAGAAGCAGTATTTCCTCCTTCTCTTCCTCCCTCCCTCCCTTCCTCCCTCACTTCTTCCCCTTCGTCCTTCCCTCCCTCCCTCTTCTCTCTCTCTCTCTCTCTCTGTCTGCCTCCACCCCCGGGCAGGGAAGGACAGTAGAGTTAAGGGTAGAATCAAAGGGAAGAATGTTGAGATGATCAAAAAAGTCAATGATTCTCATGGAGGCAGAGGAGAGGCAGATGAAAGGCAGGACCCCCGGTGTCTGTATGGAAGCCTGCAGCAGGGTGCTGAGGGAAAGATTAAGGATGGACTTGAAACTGAGAGAGTTCCAGTTAACTCTGAAGAACAACCTTTTCTGGAAAGTGCTGGGAACAAGCCCAGGAAGGGGTGTGTTATTATGGTTAGACAAACAAAGGAAGGAATTATTGGTACATTTGTACATGATCTTTTGTTTTTTATTTCATATTTATCCAAATCGCAATTAATAGTACATATAAGCAATAATAAGCAATAATTAAAATGTTTTGACGCTGCTTGTTCTTCGCTCATTCACTTAGTCTTTCAAAGTTCCAATCTCCTATTCATAACATGGCAGTGGGAATAATAGCAGTGAACTTGTAGGTTCGTTTGAGGAATGTAACAGTGCATGGAGAACACCTAACCCCACAAACAGCACGTAACTGCTATTCAATGCCTGTGGTGATAATTAGTAGCAGCCCCCCAAAAGCAAAACTATTAGTTGCACAGCTAAATGATTGGCTTGAATAGGAAGCAAAAGGCTTTTTTCAAATTTATAATTATAATTTGGTCTCTCCACTCTAGTTTACTCGGTTATTAAACTTGCAGACCCAAATCAGACGGAGAGATGTTGGAAGAAAAGCTATCTACAGGAGATGTAAACAAAAACATTTTTTGGAGGTATGGAAGAAAAGATAAGTAGGAAACTCTATCAATTCAAAGAATGAGTCCTCTCATTAGTGCAGTTTGAATCTGTACCAAAGGAAGTATAAAACAGAGGGTCAACTGAGTTCCTCCAACATGGCTGAGAAGCACAAACTGTCACTGCACCGAACAGTTGAATTATCGAATCCATTAACCATTATAATTTGATCCAAAAATCAAAGTTGCCAACCAAGAAGTAAACTAGAATGAAATATGGATAGGTTTGCTCATGCATCCATCCACTGAAAGCTTAAACAAACACATAATTGTTTGGAACTGTCTGTGGCCAATTCCATAGACCTGCAAAATGAACTAAAACATTTCTTCTTTGCATCTTATTTAAAAGATTGGTTTGTGGTTGCTCAAGATAGAGATGGGTCCAGAAGACTATACAATCATCTACTTATTTTCAAGAAAAAAATGCTGAAAGATAAACCCTTTTCCTGATTTTTCTAACAGAACAGATGCCTTTGTAACTGGGAGGTATGTTTATCTTATTTTTTTTTAATTTATTTCCAACAGGCTTCATTTCATTTTGCTTTTTGATGGCTCCTGGAAGTAATTGGTGACCTTTTTTTTTTTTTTTAAGTCTTCTTAAGCAGTTTTGTATGGAAAGGGGAAAATTTTTTCCAAGTGTGAAATTATGGTAGTCTTTTAATCAGTCTTAATCTCATAATTCACTTAACTATTAGTCTTCCTGTGCATACCAAATTCATTTTCTATTTTTTAACACTTGCTAGTCTGCATAAGTTTCACTTTCTCGCATACTTAGAAACCCATAATATATGAAGGAAGCCTGATCCATCGACCTGATTTTGTTGTACCCTCTAGAGAGTTTTCTCATTGCCATTCATTCAACAAATCCTTCCTGAATGCTTGCTGAGTGCTGAACTCTGCTCAAAGTGCTGGTGGGGGCGGGGGTGTTGTGGTGAATAAGGCAGGAGAGGTCCCTGCTTTCATGAGTCTTATAACTGGGACAAGGCATGGGGAGAAGCGGATGCCAGGTAACAACAAACTTAGGTCATCGCTGAATAAGGCAATTTCAGAGAATGGGGCATCCTTCAAAAGAGAAAACAGACAAGAGAGTAATGAAATAAGGGGGCAGCTGAGGGCTTTTCTATGGTGTAATCAGGAAAGACCTCTGGAGAGCTGGAACCTGAATGAGTCAGAAGGCAACCATTTGAAGATTTTTGAGAAAAGCTCTCTGAGCAGAGGGAGGGAAGAGTAGCCCTGGGCCACATGGGGAGGGTGAGCTGGAAGGCCTTGGAGGGCTGGAGAGTCCAAAGAGGAAGCTGCAGGGAGGGGGACAGTGATGAGCTCATAGGCTCAGGGGGGCCAGGCCCCCTCCCACAGGGATGGCGGAACCAGGGCCACTCATGAGGCTTCCAGGTCCACACATACCATGTAAAATGCTTTTCATTAACAGGGGCTCAATAAACAGTAGCTGATTGATTATTGTTGGAACAGCTGATTGATTATAGTACATTCCCAGTAAAAGCAAATTGTTCTCCTGAGAGAAATAATGAAAAAGATAGCTGTCCCATGGAAGAGATAATTTACCTAATATAGCCATTTATTATGCTGGAGGCCAGATGGATTACTTCTAAACCGTCCTCTGACTTGCAAGACAGAGTGCAGTACCGTGCCCCTCCGCTCTTCAGCAGAATACAGCCTTCATCCAGAATGCAAGACCTTGCCTGATCTGACCCTTCCCTACTTTTTCAAAAGTATCTGCCATCAAAGTCACCTTCTCTTCTGTCCCAGTGGTCCAGCCAAACAAACGTTATAGCTCTGCAGACACACCATGTTGTCTCTGCATTTGCTCGCACTGTGGTCTCTACCTGGAGTGTCTTTACCCTATGCCTCCAATGAGGTAGCATTTCATCTAAGAGACCTCCTGCACTGCCCCACTTGCACTGACTGTCCTCTTCCCTTCCCCCTCCCCACTATGCCCTCACTTTAGCCTCTGCATGATTTTCCGCCATTGTTTGTTGAGGAATGTAAGTTATCCTCACCAGATCACAGGCTTCCTTGGGACACGGGTTTTGTGCATATAAATCTTCGTATCCCTAATACCTAGGAGCAAATCTTGATATAAAATGGATATTCAGTAAGTAGCTAAAAGTAAATGGACTTTCTTGACTTGTGTCAAACAGATATATGCTTTGGTGCCATGCTTCGTACCCCAAGTGGAAATAAGCATTCTTGGCTTCCTGTCCTCTTAATACCCATGTATTGTCTAATTTTTCTATCTGTAGCAACCTAGAAAGATTTATTATGACTGTGACTGGGTGCTACTTATGTTGGCATTCTCTGTACCTGAGAAAGAGAGTTGGCATGTAATAGGTATTTGTTGAATGTATAAATACTTGAAGTATCATTCAACTTATTTCATATTATGGTTGTTTTAAGTCAATCTTTAAAATCAAACATCATCCAAGAAAATGCATGAGAGGATCAGAGATAAGCTTATATTCAGAAAGATTAGAATCATTTATTTCTTTAAATATTTATCTTTTACCTTGCTTTCTTATGGCATTGCTTTGGTGAGTGCAAAGGAAATCATTTAAAATTGTAATTAGAAGAGTCTTCTGTCAAAGAAGACTATGACAAGTTTACACAGTATTTAAGGTTATAACAAATTCCGTGTCTCAACCATGAAGTACCAAGGCATTAGTCGGAGGAACAAAATAAAAATTATAACCTGCCCTAGATGACATAGCGTACAGCCAAACTGATGAGAATGTGGCTGGTTACACAGCAATGCAAGTCTTTTTAGGATTTAAAAAAAGTCAAGACAAGGAATTCTGGAATATAAGTTAGAACGAAACATCCCTGGATGTACCGGCTTTGTTTGGCTTTATTTCTTGTGATACATACACTTTTATGATAAAGTGGGAATGTGTTTGAACTCTCTGAGCAGCATTCTGATAACCTTTCATTAACCCCACATCAGTTTGGATTCCTAAACTTTGGGATTAGTGAATATGAGGCTGAAACACTGGCCTGTAGATCGAGTGTTACTCAGAGCAGACTCTGATCCATGACTTCACGGAAATACGTACAAGCAAGGAAGAGTATTTGTGAAAATACTCCTACAAGAATTTTTTTCCCCAAAGACTACCTTTGCGTGAATATTTTTCTGACAATAATGCTTTAGTGAGAGCAATACACTTGAAGTCTGTGATGCATCATTCTGAGACCTGAGAGCAGAAATAATAAAAGATCCCTAAATGCAAGGAGTTAACATTTACTGCACTACACCAGGACCTCGACTCAATGAGTACAATAAGCATGAGGCCCCACAATGAGATGGAAAGGATTAAAAGGCATAAGACATCAGCATTCCTAGTTGGAGAAGAGAAATACGAATGGGTGAAGATAAAATAATGGTGAGAGCAAGAATAATAATAATGGCTCGAAACAACCATTTACCGCCACAGGCACCACTGGTCCTATCCTAAGCCCTTGATCTGAAATCACTGAATCCTGTCAATCCACCAATATCTCCAGCATCTCTAGCATCCCCCCGACCCCGGTATCCGAGGGGCATCATTCATCACTCCATTTCACAGATGCTGAAATGGAAGTGCAGGGTCATACAACAGAAAATGGCAGAGCTATAATCTGAACGCACTCGAAGAGGATCTAAATCCTGAATGTCTGTCTACCCTATCATCACCTATAAAATGATATTCAAGTAAAAGAAACTGTACTGGGGCTCCTCAAAATTAAGGGCCATAAATATAAAGCACTTTGCCTCTGCAAATTATGTACCTAGTGCTAAGAAAAGAAGTTCATAGCACCAATATCCGTGCATCAGTTTTAACCGATCTCCGGCTACTTCGGCAGGAACATACTTCATTAGGGAACCTGCTCATGCATTCCACCCCCTCACAGGAGAATGAAGTGGACCAAAACCACGAAGATCAGGTTTACCAGGTCCTATATGGAGGACAGTCGTACGCTCCTTACATAACTTTCACCCATATTTTGGGCTTCTCTTTGGTAAGTTGCCAACAACAGCTAAGAACCATCCAATGTAATTGTAGGATCAAAATGACCTCATGTCCTCAGGAAAGCTGTGGCTGCCCCTCTCTTGGCATCCTTTTTCTCTCATGCATTCACCTTCCTATTTTTTTTTTCCTCAAAGACGCCATTTTGACAGTATATTTCTATGAAGGATATGTAAGCATATGTGTTCATTTATCATTTAATAATCAGTGGGACTTTCAAATCTTATTGCTTAAACTGATCAGTTATGATCTTAGTCAAGAATCACTGGGTAGTAGCTAGCTAACCTCCACAGGTGTGTTTCTTCCAAAGATGTAGAAATATTTTGCAGAGGCTAAAGTCAGTACGTGCAGCTGAATCTCAAAAGAGAGGAACCAAAACCCTGGGCCCCAAGATCTCAATTCTGATGCGTTTGGTTGATTCTTCAGTCTGCACACAGACCGATGCTTCCATTTCTCAAGTGTCAGAGAGCAGCTGGCCACCCAGATTTATCTCACCTTCCAGTCTGCACTAGGCGATGCCAGGTTCACACAGGCCCAGCTTAGGAGCTCCTGAACTACATCAGCCTCACATCCTGGAATTGGGGCGGCGGGGGAGAGGGGGGCCAGGGTGACGCCGCAGGGTTGAGGAGAACCATCTAGGTGAGGTTTATGAGCGGGTTCTCTATACACAGTGTCCTTCTATGGCTGTGGTCTCCCTTGCACCAAGAGTAACTGAGGAGAAGAAGCTTACACGACACCTTGTCTTGGAGTTTCTGCCCCGTCATAATAACACATGCATGAGGGAGAGCCACAGTGTGTGGAGGCACAGAGCAAATCTCAGCATTAGTCAGCAGACGGCATACATCACAGCCACCAGTGGTTCAAGAGCCCAGTTGCGTCGTTAAGTTCTGCAGTTCATTCTCTGCTCGGTGCATCTAGCCTGAGCGGTGGAAGGGGCTGCATTCCCCAATCCAGCCACTGAGCCCTGGCATGGGGTATGGTCTGACAGAAGGAAGGGATCTTTTGTTCATATTCCCATGAAGATGATCTATGGGCTAGCGATGCTCTTCCTCAAAAACATGGTCCCTTATATATGTTAAAAAAGCCAAATAAATGATTTGTGTTATAAATGAATAAATGATTCATGGTTATTAGCATGGGTGGAATGGAATACAATATCATTATAATATGCTTTCAAAGAATATGTAAGTTATGTTTCTTAAAAAAAGATTCCAATAGAATGAGATTAAGAAAAACTCAAGATACAGAAAACCCCATATATAGTAGTGGGGGAAGTTGGGTGAAGAAGAACGGAAGGAAGTGAAGACAGTGTAGAATACAGTGACCACAGCTAGTAATAATGTAGAGTATATCTGAGATTCGCTAAGAGGATGGTCTTCAGTGTTCTCACCACACACACATAAAAGGCACCTACGTCAGGTGACGGTCTCATCAGTTAACCAGATCACAGTGCTCGTCTCACATATAAACTTCTATCAGAATATCACACCGCACACATGAAATACATATAATTTTATGTGTCAATTATCCCTCAATCAACCTGGGAAGAAATAAGATATGGTTATTTGGGGAAAGGGAATAAATAAAAGGGGATAATCAATTAGGAAAATGAGTAATTCTGTCTTCTCCCCTACAATTTTATTTCCAATTTTCAAATTTTAATACATTGACTTTTTATGATGAGAAAAAAAATACATTTTCAGTTTCAAAAGAGGAGAGGGTTTTGTGAACCACAAAGAAAGTGGCACCATGCCTAATGCCACAAAACATGTGCATCTTACAACTAAATCCGTTTGTTGCCTTTCCTGCTTACTTAGCAACCTTGGATCTTCTGATAACTCGATTCTCCCAGAGCCTAAGGGGGATCAGGTGTCAAAACGGCAGGAACACTGCCTGCCTCACCCAGCAGCTGGATGTGGCCCTGAGAAAGAGAGAAGTTCATGGTCTGAAACTCCTTCCGCCACTGAATCTCTGACCAACACTGAAGGACAGGTGCCCGCAGCTGTGGGACGGCTTCCGCTAATCCTGGAACCGTACTCGGTGCTCACATCCCTGCTTCTGCTGTGGCCAATTTCCACACCAGCCCATCAGGTTTGGTGATCTTTCCCTCTGTTTACATACACAGAAAGGGAGATTAAAAAAAAAAAAATGTGTCCAAGGGTGAAGTGGCCAATAAGTGTCAGAGAGATGAGATTGCAACCAAATTCTTTTTTTTTTAATTTTTTAAAGATTTTATTTATTTATTTGACAGAGAGAGAAATAACAAGTAGGGGGGGGGGGGGTCCAGGGAGCAAGTTCCCTGCTGAGCAGAGAACCTGATGTGGGGCTCAATCCCAGGACCCTGAGACCATGACCTGAGCCAAAGGCAGAGGCTTAACCCACTGAGCACCCCAGGTGCCCCGGAACTGAATTCTTATTTATTTTTTAAAGATTTTATTTATGTATCTGACAGAGATCACAAGTAGGCAGAGAGGCAGGCAGAGAGAGAGAAGGGGTAGCAGGCTCCCCGCTGAGCGGAGAGCCCGATGTGGGGCTCGATCCCAGGACTCTGGGATCATGACCTGAGCTGAAGGCAGAGGCTTTAACCCACTGAGCCACCCAGGTGCCCCCCGGAACTGAATTCTAATTAACTTTACAACAGGTGCCTCTTCTATTCAGCCACCCTGAAATCAAGAGTAGAATGTTCAACCAACTGAGCTACCAGGTGCCCCCGGCATCTGTCAATTTTATTAATCTCTTCAAAGATCCGATTTAGAGAGACTTTGTCAACTTTTAGTCACTCAATATTTACATTCAATTTAATGTCGGCTCATATTTTTTATGGTCTACCGACTTTCTTTGAATGTGAAGTGCTCAGGTTTCTCTGACTTCTGAGATAGTTACTTAGTTCACTGACTCTTCAACTCTTTTTTAGTAACGTATCTGTGGATATCAATGTCCTTCTACCTATAGGCTTGGCTACATTTTGTAACTTTTCATATATCATCTTTCCATGATCAGTCAGTTTAAAATGTCTGCACCCTGAAAGATGGAAACCCCCCCTTTGCATCTAGTTGAGACTTGTTTCATTTTTGTTCTGAGATAACCTATGGTTAATTTTTGTACATGTTTCATATGAACTTGAAAAGAACAGGTAAAGTCAACTTATTGGTGGTAAGGGAAATTAGGTCAGGTTTGCTAATCATGCTATTCAAATCCTCAAATCCTCCTTTTTTTTTTTTTTTTTTTTTTTTTCCTGCTTGTTCAAACAGTTTCTGAGGAAGGCAGGTTAGTTTTCTCCTGGGATTGTGCAGTTGGGAGTTTTCCATTTTATATCTATGATTGTTCATTTTGAAGCTAAAGTATTAGTTTTGCACACATTGTTACATCTTTCTGGGAAATAATTTGAGTGTATGAAATGCTATTATTTATTTATATAATCTATCTTGATAGATGTTAGTGTAGCCAAGCCAATTTTCTGTTTAAAGTTTTGAATATATTTTTCCCATTTCTTTACTTTCCATTGTTACCTTTAGGTTGAATCTCCTTGGATGTCATACTGTCACATACTATATCCAATTCAGTATTGTAAAATGGAATATTTTGACTCTTTATATATGTTTTGCTGATTTTATTGGTTTTACTGATATGTTTGGGTTTATGTCTACCATTTTACTACTTGGTAGTAATCTATTTGACCTACTTGTAAAAACAAGTTTTATTGTTTTTCTGCTCTCTTGCCTTCTTTTGACAATGAGCAACCTGGGTTTTCTACAGCTTCTCCTCTTTTGCGGGCTCCAAACTCTAACTTCTCTGTCCTGAGCATCCTGAAAACGCTAGAAGAAGAAAAAGAAGGAGGAGGAGGAGGAGAAAGAGCTCTACTGTTCAGCTGTATTATGCTTGGCTTCTTGCCCTGAGCAGCTAAATCGGCAAATATCTCAAAATGAAATTGGTACTGAGAGCTGGGCTCATTGCTTTGTGTCTCTCTTCTTCCTGTGTTGCTCATTCCTGGGACTCACGGCACAGCTCAACTCCCAAGTTTTTCTCTTTCAAGCTCCAAGGGGCTGCAGAGATCCTGAGTACTTTCTCTGCCTCCCAGCTGCTGCTCTCAGCCAGATTCCTGGTCTACTGTGCTGCATCAGCACCGGCAGACACCACCATGGGAAACGGATGCAGCACAGTGAGTCTGGCTGACACCCGTGTCTTCCCTTCCCTCTTGGTCATGATCTTTCTATTTCTGACGGCTTCAGCAGCGATACTGTCAATTCTTTATTACACATTTTATAGAACCCTACTTATTCTCTATTTATAGAACTCTACTTATTCCCTACTTATTTTATAGAACTCTACTTATTCTCAGAAGGAGCACTGTCAACTACGAACTATTCCATCACAACGGAAGAGTAAGGAGTTTCACGTTCCAAATGAAAAGCATGAACATTCCCTACCTTGTTCTTCACACAGAGTCCCTGGATGACCGGCAGCTATGTGAAAGGAGAAAAAGGTAGCAAGAAAGGTATAGACAGGTGACAACCATTCCAAATTCTAAATACTAACAGGGGTATTTTCTAATGATGTGGTGAAATAAAATGCCATCAGATGGGGTTCTAATTTTCCCAACTATTGCAAAGCTGTTCCCTTAAAAACAAAGAAAACAAACAAACAAACAAAAACTTAGAAGAGATCTTTATTCTTTCTTTTTTATCACTTATCATCTTGTACCATATTCTCCCACAGTTAAAAATGTTCAATGATTTGATCAGATGACTTAGATTATTAACCGATACTGAAATAACAATGACTGAAATATTATTTTATGTGAATTATTACACTCTACGTAATGTGTACAATAATGTGTTTGATTTCTGAAAACATGAGTAGATCTTGCAGAATCCAGTATATCTCCCCCCACACCAAAGTGTCCTATATTAACACATTACATCAGGATTTTTGTTACGATTGATGAACCAATATTGCATGATGATGAACTAAAGCCTATAGTTTACACTAGGGTTTACTTATGGTGTCGTACATTCTATAGTTTTAATAATGCATACTGTCATGCATCCATTATTATACTATTACACAAAATCACTTCACTGCCCTAACGATACCTTGTGCTCCAGCTACGTATCCTCTCCCCCCCCAACTAACTCATTCTTGGTAGATATTTAAATAGTCGTATTTGCTTATGGAGTTATTATAATATTCCTCTCCTTGGGGTCATACAGTATGTAGCCTTTTTAGACTGGCTTCCTTCACTTAGCAACGTCCACTTAGTGTTTCCCCAGGCCTTTCTGTGGCTTGATGGGTCATTTCCTTTGCGTACTAAATAATATCCCATTGTACAGGTGTACCAAAGTTTGTAAATCCACTGACATACTGTAGGACATTCTGGTTACTTTGAAGTTTTGGCAATATGAGCACACCTGCTGTAAATACTCATGTGCAGGATTGTGTGTGGATGGAAGTTTTCAACTTATCTGGGGACCTTCCAAGGAACATGACTGCAGCATCACATAGTATGAGTGTGTTTAATTTAGTAAGAAACTGCCAAGCCATATTCCATTCCCACCAGCAATGAATGAGAGTCGCTGTTTTTCCACATCCTTACCAGCATTTGGGGATGCCCGTATTTTGGATTTTAATCATTCTAATAGGTGTGTGGAGGTATTACACTGTGACTTCAATTTGCAATGCCCAAATGACCCATGTTGTTGAGCACCTTGTCATACTCTTATTTTCCATCTGCTTACCTTCTTTGCTGATGAGTCTGTTCAGGTGTTTTGCCCATTTTTTAGGAGGGTTGTTTGTTCTCTTAGAGTTGAGTTTTTTGTATATTTTAGACACAAGTGCTTTATCAGGTATGTGTTTTGTAAATATTTCTCTCAGTCTATGCCTTTTCTCATTCTCTTTAATATTGCCGATTTAAAATGTTAAAAATGAGATTACCAGTATACTGTGCATAAACTTTGTTACTTTGTTTTTCATCTCATTCTGTGGGAACTTTCAATTTTCATTGTTTACACAGATATTCAGAGTCTCCTATAGGGACTTTGATTTCTTGAACTGGAGATTAAAATGTCAAGATACACATGAGGATGTAGAGCTGTGTTCCGTTTACACCAAATGCGCTCTTAAACATTACATTCTGGTTTTACATTATGCACAATACAATTACATAAACAGTTTCTTAAATGTAATGACTGTGTAGTTATTATTTTTCCCAAGTTATATTTTTGTATAAAATTCTTAAAGCAGATGTTTCCTTTGTCAAGCACTTACATTTGAGTCCTGGGTTATAGACTAATTATCTCATTCCTTTTCCATGAGGCACATCAGCCAGATTCTCCATTTATTTACCTATACCCAATCTTTATTTTGTGCAAATTTTTCACAAAAGTAAGAAATTGATCAGCCACAGGAGAAAAATGAGAACAATGAACATATCCTGGAGAATTATTTTTTTAAAAAGTCATGCTATGTTATACAGTAGATAGAAGGGATGCTATAATAGATTATTTGGAATAGTACAGGAGATTTAACTTTTTTTTTTTTTTTAAAGATTTAACCTTTTATAAAACAGACATTCTTTTAGGAGACCCTGTATTTGGGGGTGTGCTGTAGTTCATGCTGCAAAGATGATGATAGGCACAATGTTATAGGCACAGGGCAGGCTCTGGTTCCTAAAAGTCAGCCTTTTTAGAAATATACTTCAGCATCACTGTTGCTGATACTTGTGAGTTACTTCAGCTTACAAACTATGGAACTTAAAAAAGGAGAACTACAGACCAAAAAGAACACTTGATAATGCACTCTAAATGATAAAGAGATTAAATTTACTCTGCCCATCTCTCCATTCTTAAAATGAATATTTAAAAGCTGGGGGTTAAGTCCAGAATTGAAGGAGTTTGTGCCTGTTAGGGCATATCCTACATAGTTATTAATAATCTGCTGTTGATCTGCCTGATAAATAAAACGAAGCAGACACAGATGCCTCCCAGGCCGACAACAGTGTTTGCAAACGAAGGTCACATTTGCTTCGGTGGAGCCAAGAGTCTCCCCATCTAAGGGACCAAGTGCTTGGCAGTCCAGACCCAGCCCCGTGGAGGGCACAAGCACCCAGTGGTAGTGATTTGATCTGCTACAACAAAACCAACCAATTCATCCTTTTTTTTTTTTTTTAAGATTTTATTCATTTTTTGAAAGAGATAGAGTCCAAACTCTATCTGAGAGCACAAGCAGGGGCAGCAGCAGAGCGAGAGGAAGAAGCAGCCTTCCTGCTGAGTGGGGAGCCTGATAAGGGGCTTGATCCCAGAACCCTGGGATCATGACTTGAGCGGAAGGCAGATGCTTAACCAAGTGAGCCACCAGGTGCTCCCCAACTAACTCATTCTTGGCAAACATTTAAATAGTAGTATTTGCTTATGGAAACATTACAAATCCATTACAGAATTCGATCTTAAAAACTTATAAGAGAAGAAAAAAAAGTTATTTTTCCTATTTTACATATGGAGAGAGAGTAGGTAAGGGACTTGCCCAGGAATATATAATGCACTAGCATTGACTCGAGGCATTTGGTCCAGGGTCCTTACATCCTCTTTCTTCGTTTGTGTGGAGCAATCATCAGGAAGCACTGGACACAGATCACGGCAGGACTTCTTTAAAACATTTCACTATTCCCACTGGGCAATGCCAAAATGGTGAGTCACCCAGCTAAGTTTTGTATTCTCTCATTTAAATGAATATCTGAGACTTTCACCAGTGTTTTGAGTCTCAGAGACCTGATTTCTTTCTGGGGTGAGGGGGGTGGGGGGAGGTGAGAGAAATCCTGAAACAGACGAAATCTTCACATGAAAGTATTGAGATTGTTCTTGCAATTACAAGAATGAAAAATGTGATGGGTGCAAGTATTAAACAGCGATTTCAAAACGAGCCCGCTCAATGGCATAGCCTATTATTTTCCTTGGAAATGGATCAGATGGTTCAGCTTCTCTCTTTTCAGGGAAGGAAACGAGAGCCCCACCCACACCCCATCTTCTAGCACTTGCAATTGTCTCTGAACACAGCTGAAGCCTCAGTCTGTTACATGAGGTTCCTAATGAACTGTTCCACAGTGCTGGGCTTTCAGTAATATGTGCTTGAAGATTATTAACTCTCAAATACAAAGATTGAGTCTAATCCAAACAAGATTCAGGGTTGAGTGAAAGAGAGAGGATGCATCTTTCCACCCTGGTGTTCACATGTTTAACAAGGGTTGTGGAGAGTGTCCTCTGTGAATACACCAAAGTTAATTTTAAACTTGGAAGTCTTCCATTTTAATGAATGTGAGATCATAAATGAGAAGAAGTAATATGTGACTTTAAAAAAATCTTTATCGGGGCGCTTGGGTGGCTCAGTAGTTAAGCGTCTGCATTTGGCTCAGGTCCTGATTCCAGGGTCCTGGGATCCAGCCCTGAGTCTGGCTCCCTGCTCAGCGGGGGGCCTGCTTCTCCCTCTCCCACACTCCCTGCTTGTGTTCCCTCTCTCACTGTCTCTCTCTCTGTCAAACAAATAAATAAAATCTTTAAAAAAAATTCTTTGTCAATGTAGGCATGATTATCTCTATAAATAGCTTGCATGCTTTGCTGAAAAAAGTAAACTTTTAGTTATGATGCAGAATATTGTATTATTTTTTATTTACTTTGTCTTCAGACTAAGTAATCTACTGGTCAAAACAAGCTGTTACCTCAAAGTATTTTGTAACTTAATGCCATACAGCAGGTAAGGTGAGCAGGAAAATATAAAAATAAGTAAGACACAAAGTAGCAAATAGGAAAATAATGGTCACACGTGTTCAAATTATCAAATTGCTTAATGAACTTGGAATTTTCAAAGTCTCCCCCAGAAGGTATGTGTGGGGGCAGGGAACACAGCATTTAAAAAGACATTGTTTTTCCTCTTTTACCACTTTTTTAAATGTTGAAGTGTTGAGCTACAGCCCTTTGAATGTTTCAGGAGCATTATTCAAATTTTATTTTTCTGCCTGCTTTTATTTTGATAAGTTTTTTTTAATCCTCACATTGTCAATACAGGACTTGATCCTTAGAAACACTTTATCAATCAATTCCTTTTCACAATATGGAAACACTAATAATTAGAAGCCCTGTATCACTGGATGTCTCAGATTGTAGCATCTGGAATTTACCCACAACTTGCTCATGTCCCCTGGGTTCACTTTTTCCCCCCTTCATGACATCTGCTAACTATATGTCAACAGAGGTAAATTGAAGGTCAGAGGAAACATTCTCCAAAGATTCCAGATTGGGAATAACTAGGACATTCCCCGTACTTGTCAGGAAATAAAATTACAACACACACAAAAGCGTGTTTTTTTTTTTTTTTTAATTTTTTTATATGAACCTCACTGAAACACTAGCTAAGTGTTCTTGGTTTATTTCTAGTAGAACTTCTAACTTTGAGAATTAAGTTCAAAGGAAGAGAATTTGTTCCAATTAAGAGTACCTCGGAGCATCTGGGTGGCTCAGTCGGTTAAGCTTCTGACTCTTGATTTTTGGTTCAGGTCATGATCTCAGGGTCATGAGCTCAAGCCTCACGTCAGGCTCTGTGCTCAGTGGGGTGTCTGTTTGAGAGTCTCTCTCCCTCTTCCTCAGTCCCTACCCCCACCCATGCCCATGTTCATGTATGTTCTCATGCTCTCCCACATGCTCACTCACTCCTCTCTCTCAAGTAAGCAAATCTTTAAAAAGAGAGAAAGAGACAGAGAGAAAGGGAGGGAGGCTACCTTGTAGTGGAGAGAGGGATATTAAAATGTAGCCATCAAGGTTGGTAACCCTCCAGTTTATTCTAGGAAACCCAAGAAAAATTACACATTGATTAAAACAAACAAACAAACAAACTTGAGTTCTGCCAGGAAATTCCTAAAACCCAGTTTCTCTTGCTGGTGGAAACACTTCCATATTTTTTCTTCACACTTAAAGATTCTGGTACTGTGATTTTTCTGTATTGTTAAAGATTATTTTGTGTAATTTCAAGAAGCAGATATGCTGGATGAAATCCAACCTCTTCAGAAAACAAAGCCCTTTCCTTGTGAAAGAATACCATCAGTAAATTTCATTTATCTTTAATAATAATAAAAGGTTCTCCGTTATTGGGGGAGAAAATAAATTGACATAAAACAATTTAGAGCCACTTGAATGGTAAATATATGCTTCACTGGCTTGATTTAATGATTACCACCTAATTATCTAATACTCTCCACCAATCTGATCATCTTCACCACCCTACCAATCACATGGATTGTGTGAAATTAGAAGAAATAAGAATAATTTGTGACTTCTTAAATGCTTTATCAGTTTTGTTTTTTAATTTTTTTCCTGATGCTAATATGAGACATTATAAAATGTGTCTAGGCTCCTGACTTTGCAGGATAAGAAAAATAAAAAAAAAAATTCAGTACTTTCTGGAGTTCAATATTAACACCATATAATTTTGTAACTACCTTTGTCTCCCTAAGTTTCAGTTGCCTTCTCTCTGAAAACATGACAACTGAATGAAATCGGTACTCTTTTGAATGTACAGAAAGCTCTGCATATATTTCCAAGCCTTCCTGGCAGAGGTGAGCGTTCATTTATTCTGCTGTTATTGTGTATACATGTGTGGGAGTCTGATATGTGGTAGGGATCAGAGTGGCGAGAGAAAGCTGTAGGTTATGAAAATAAATGCAATATTCATCTCTATAAATACTTCCACACAAAGACGCCATGGTCAAATTACTGAGAGGCACTATCTAACCTCAGGCTCTAACAGAAGATATGCTGACACAGGGAATAACACAGATGCAACAAAATGGAAATGGAATGAAGATTGGTGAAAAATCAAATGGGCAACTTTCAGTGTGATTAAAATGTCACTGTTTGGTCAAGACTAATTTTGTCTTGAGTTGATGCTGATTCAAACATAATTTACAGAAAATATACTACTGAATTAAATATGTAAGTATGCTTAATAATGTCCAAGTGAAGGATCCCTAAAACATGAGGTGCTTCATGTTCTTATCTCACTTACATTGTTAAATTCTTCCACCAGAATGTCTTAATGCCAATAACTAATTATTTTGAAACAATATCATTTGAAAAACCCAGGTAACTTTGAATGAGTCTCTTAAATAAATGAAGTTTACTTAGATATACTGTGCAATTTGAATATCTACTCAGAAGACCCGTGTTATTCCAAAATAGTATTTCATTTGCACAGTTATCTCTTAGATTACACCAGTTAAATTTATTTAAATTGCAGAATTACTGCATATATATGGCAACCCTAGAGCTTTCTATTTTCATTTCCACCTTTACCACAAACATGGGAAGGAGCTAGTGGCAATGTACTATTTGTAGACACATAGATGTTGGAGTTAATACATGTTAAAAGCAATAAACATTACTATATATAAACAATAATTTTGATGATTATTTTATGATGATTGTTCTATGTAATATATATGTACTCTGCTTTACAGAAAATATTAAAATTTAGATAGGTAGTAGCAAATAGACTTTAGCTAACAGAAATTAAGCACCCCCAAACTCTTCCTTTTTAGATTTTCTAATGTACCGAAACTGCATTATGCCACTTAAAAATGTCCAAATGTTATCACATTAAGGACAGGGATGCATACACATATACCCTCAGCATAGAGGAAAAGTGGAGACTCGACAATACTATGGGTTCTTCTACCATAACACATGTTATTCTGTATATCATTGCTTCCTTAATCACTTTGCTTGTGGACTAACCCTTGGTGAGGGAAACACTATATCCACCTATTTGCTATTTTATCTCCAACTCAAAGAACATCAATTTCACACAGTCAAACTTCAATCAGCATCCACTTAAATGATGCATAAATGGATAAAATAAATCAGATATATGGGGGAAAATAAATTAAGGATTTTGCATTACAGAAAATTAGTTTTTGATTTGCAAACAAATTCATCACGGTTTTCTTTAAGAAGTAAATGTCTTTTGTGTGATTAAAATAAATACTATAAATAAAAACATTGTGATGCATTTGTAAGCACACTGTATTTCAAGAAAAATAATCTATTTTGTTTTATTTTACCACATTTGAATTAAATATATAAATTTTATATTTTGAGTTGGTTTTACTGTTAGCCTGATAACTGATTAATACATCCTTATTTTCCATATATTTTTGTAGGGGGAGAAGGTAATTGGGAATTACCGGATTGTAAAGCCAATTTTCTGAAAGGATTCTAACCGTTGAAAGAGAAAATAAAGTGAATTTGGTGATGGGAAGAATTACCTACTAATCATCTGGCTATTTTTATATTGGGGCATTATTTATTTTAGTTGCTAGTCATCAAACTCTGATAAATATAATCAAGTCATCGTTGGTCTTAGCAAAAAGTAAAATTTCTCTCTTTTTAAAAAATGTAATTCCAGCATGGATAACACACAGTGTCCTATTAGTTTCAGGTGTATGATATAGTGATTCAACAGCTCTCTACATTACTCAGTGCCCATCATGACAGTGTGTTCTTAATCCCATCCCCCACCCAACTCCCCTCTGTTAAACATCAGTTTGTTCTCTATAGTTAAGAGTCGACAGATGAATGGATAAAGAAAATGTGGTCCATATATACTGTGGAATACTACTCAGCCATCAGGGAGGATGAATACCCACCATTTGCATTCACATGGCTGGAACTGGAGGGGATCACACTAAGTGAAATAACTCAAGCAGGGAAATATGGTTTCACTCATACGTGGGACATAAAGAATAGCACAGAGGACTGTAGGACAAGGAAGGGAAAACTGAAGGGCGGTAAATCAGAGAGGGAGACAAACCATGAGAGACTATAGACCCCGGGAAAAAATTTGAGGGTTTCAGAGGGGAGCAGGGTGAGGGGAAGAGACAGGCAGGTCATGGGTATTAAGGAGGGCACATGTTGTGATAAGCACCAGGTGTTACATGCAAATAATGAATCACTGAACACCACATCAAAAACTAATGATGTGCTGCGTGGTGGCTAACTTAACATGAAAAAAAAAAAAGTCATCGTTTGGTTTTTCTTTCCTTCTCCTTCGCTCATTTTTGTTTGTTTGTTTCTCAAATGAGTGAAATCATATGGTACTTGTCTTTCTCTGACTTATTTCACTTACTACTATACTCTCTAGATCCATCTATGTTGCGACAAATGGCAAGATTTCATTCGTTTCTATGGTTGAGTAATACTGCATTTAATATACATATATACTATGTCTTCTTTATCCATTCCTCTATCGGTGGACACTTGGGCTACTTCCATAGTTTGGCTATTGTAAATAATGCGGCAATCCACATAAGAGTGCATGTGTATTGCACTTTGAATTACTGTTCTTGTATTTTGGGTGGTAAGTACCCAGCAGTGCAATTGCTGGGTTGCAGAGTAGTTCTATTTTTAACTTTTTGAGGACCTTCCATACTGTTTTCCACAGTGGCTGCACCAGCATGGATTCCCACCAACAGTGCACAAGGACTCCTTTCTTTCCACATCCTCTCTAACACTTGTTTCTTGTGTTTTTGATTTTAGCCATTCTGACAGGTGTGAGGTGATATCTCATTGTGGCTTTTATTTGTATTTCCCTGATGATTAGTGATGTTGAGCAGCTTCTCATGTGTCTGTTGGCCATCTGTATGTCTTCTTTGAAGAAATGTCTGTTCATGTCTTCTGCCCATTTTTAATTGGATTATTGGTTTTGTTCTGCTGAGTTGTACAAGGCCTTTATATGTTTTAGATACTAACCTTTTATCAATAAGTAATTTGCAAATGTCTTCTCTCATTCAGTATGTTGTCTTAGTTTTATTGATTGTTCCCCTTGCTATGCAGAAGATTTTTATTTTTATGTAGTCCCCGCAGTTTATTTTTGCCTTTGTTTACCTTGCCTCAGGAGACACAACTAGAAAACTGTCCATACAGTCAATGTCAAAGAAATCACTGCCCATATTCTCTTGAGTTGATTTTTGTGTCTGGTATAGGAAAGTGGTCCAGTTTCACTCTTTTGCATGTTTTCCCAACACCATTTGTTGAAGAGATTTTTCTTTTTCCCATTGCATATTTTTGTCTCCACTGTAAAAGATTAATTGACCGTATAATTGTGGATTTATTTCTGGTCTCCCTATTCTGTTTCATTGATCTATGTTTCTATTTTCATGCCATTACCATACTGTTTTGATTAGTATATCTTTGCAGTATACTCTGAAATCTGGGGTTGTGATACCTCCAGTTCTGTTCTTCTTTTTCAAGATTGTTTTTGCTATTTGGGATCTTTTGCAGTTCTATAAAAATTTTAGGATGGCTTGTTCAAGTTCTATGAAAAATGCTATTGGTATTTTGATAGGGATTACATTAAATCTAGATTGCTTTGGATAGTCTGAACATTTAAACAATATCTGTTTTTCCAATCCATGGGTATGGAATACCTTTCCATTTGTTTTTGTCATCTTCAATTTCTTTCATCTACGTTTTACAGTTTTCAGAACACAGGTCCTTACCTCCTTAGTTAAGTTTATCCCCATTTTATTCTTTTTGGTGAAATTGTAAATGGGATTGTTTTCTTAATTTCTCTTTCTGTTACTTCATTATTAATGTATAGAAATTCATTTATCACTTCAAGTAGTTTTTGGTAGGGTCTTTAGGGTTTTCAATATACAGTATCAGATCATGTGCAAATAGTGAAAGTTATATTTCATCCTTACCAATTTAGATGAGTTTTATTTCTTTTTTCTTACCTGATTGCTGTAGCTAGCACTTTGGTATTTTGTGGAACAAAAGTGACAATAGACTCCTTGTCTTTTCCTGATCTTAGGCAAAAAACTCTCCTTTTTTCACCACTGACTATGATGTTAGCTGTTAGCTGTGGGTTTTTTATATATGGTCTTTATTATGTTGAGGTATGTTCCCTCTCAACTTATTTTGCTGAGAGTTTTATCATGAATGGATGTTGTATACTTTGTCAAATACTTTTGTTGCATTTATTGAAATGATCATATGGTTTTTATTCTTTCTCTTGTTGATCTGATGTATCATGCTGATTGATCTGCAAATGATTTTTTTAATGTATTGTCGCATCTGGTTTCCTAATATTTTGTTAAAGGATTTTTGCATTTCTGTTCATCAGAGATGTTGGCCTGTAGTTCTCTTTTATACTAGTGTCTGTATCTGGTTTGGGTATCATGGAAATGCTGGCCTCACAGAATGAATTTGGAAGACTTCCTTCCTGTTGTGGAAGAGTCTATTTTGTTTTGTTGCTTTTACTGTCGGTTTCATTACTGGGATCTTGCATGTGAAAGATGAATCCCAATAACATTTGGCTTTGAAAACCAGAGGGCCAAAATTTCATAAGTTCTTACAATTAGTGGTGTTTAAAACATGGAACTTTAAAATCAGCAGGTTCCTGGGAGACTCGAGAGGGCAAAAGGAAACGGAGTCCCCACTCTTTAAGAGACAAACAGCTGTGGGATCCCTGGTGTGTGAGTCTACTTCTCTCCTCTCTCTGCCACAACATCTCTCCCTCCTGCTTGGCATTCTGCAGTCTACTGAGCTCCTGACTGCATATCCACCCTTCCTGCCTTCTTCAATGTGGCCTCATTTCTACTTTTAGCTGTGGAAAGTCTGTTCTGCCAGTCTTCAGGTCGTTTTCTGGGTTATTTACACTGAAGTGGCTGTTACCTACTTGTACCTGTGGGACAAGGTGAGCTTAGGATCCTCCTACTGCATCAGCTTCCCCAGAAGTCTCTTCTTCCCCTTCTTTCTTGTTTCTTCTTTCTTGTTTCTTCTCCTTCTTCTCCTTCTCCTTCTTCTTCTTCTTCTTCTTTTATTATTACAAATTAAAGTATGGAAATGTTGGAGTCTGTCAACTAAGTCATTAAGCCATTTTTACTTTCAGTAAAATGCATCTAGAGCTTTTTGTATAGATAAAGTACCCTTAAATAGAATATGTTCCTTCTACTCTTCCCCTCAGTGCACAAAGAACAAGAGTCTGAGGGATGGCCTCCATAGCTAAGGTTTCCAAAGAACACCACAACTGCTCCCCGGGAAACAATCCTGGGAGTATTTTCAAGGTCAGGCTTACTTGCCTTTGACTACTTGACCTTCAAACATATGCACACATGCACACACACTGAATGTGGGAAATTATAAATAAAAATTTAAAAATCAAGCAAGTGAAAATATAAATGCCCATATGAAGTACAGTTAGCCCACTTCCTTCCTGCCAATGCCTCTGAAAGTGAGGGAGACCTGAAAGGGAGAGCATCTTCCTGCCGCAGGTCACGGGGTGTTGTGATTGGCTGCCTAGTTAGTCACCTGTCTGTGGCGGGCAGGGAAGGAAGTCTCAGTGCAGGACAGCAGGGAAAATAAGGTAATACCATTTGCTGGGGTTCCATAGGTCACACCATATGGGCGTTGTACGCCTTGACCCAGATTCTGCATACTGCATCTCAAAGCGTGCAAAGGGAATGAAAACCATTGGCTCACAGGTTCTGTGTTGTGAGCAGTCAGTACGTCCTTCAGACAAGGAGGATGTACTTCGGGATCTCAAATGAAGGAGAAAAATTTCTATGTAACAAAGGTGAGAAAGGAAGAATATATGAGCAAGATCCTCAAAAGTCTCTCAGAAAACAGCATTCTTCTTGCTTCTGACCTCAAAGTAAAGAATTAAACTAAACATTAAACACTAGTCTGAGAAATGAATCGCACCCCTCTCTTCTCTTTCTCCCTCGATGCTTTGTAGAACTTGCACCGGACAACTGTGGCACATGCAGGCTGTGTAGCACTTTTCTTACAATGGGCCCAAACTCCACACGTAGGGGTTACTTATTTCTGTTTTGGCAAACCCCTCCGAGGTAGAAGAGGCCATCCTGTTGGTGTCATTCAACCGCTGTGTCTACATGCTGCCTATCTACACAATGAAGACGTTTGAATACCCTCTCAGGTTTTGTGTTTACATGACACAACTTTCCGATTTAGTGAACTGTGTTTGCGCTCTACATATTATAAACACAGTAAATATTTATCAAATCCTTTCATGAAATTTTTACAGCCGAGGCATTCTCTCCCCCAGAAGAGCAGCTCTTCCACTGGTTCTATTTGTTGATAGTTCACTCCGTGCACCACGTTGACAAAATACAGAGCAACCAGACCACTTCACTCCTCTGCTAGGAAGTATTTTTCCCACCCAGTTTTACAGAAATGGCATGGTTTATTTATAAAAGCAGTGTAAATTGAATACAATATATATTTTATCTATTTACGTTAGCTCTTCAGAAGGAAGTAGAATTGCTTGCTCAGCACTTTGTCCGTCACAGTCACAGCTTCCAGCAGCATGCCTGGCATGTGGCTATAATCACACAACTACTTAGCAATTAAAATACAGTTTATAAAATAAAGAGGTGGGAAACTTAACTCTGGAGAGGGGCACCAATGAAATTTCACAGGTTGAGGGAGCAAAACTAATTATTAGTAGAATAGCAGGTAATTGAAAATCAACTAGCATTTTGCTTTGATTTCTATGCCATATTTCCAGAGACTAAAGAGAAGAAGAAAAGAAGGATAAGGAGGAGTAAAAGAAGAAAGGAAACAGAGGAAAGGCTGAACTCAATTATCACCAATACTTTGTGCCTTTGTAAACGTCAAAACACTTGATTATTTTTATCCTTAAATTTCAATCTATCTTCTTATTATTTAATATAACAAATGAACTTAGAAAATACCAAATAGTTGCTCACAAACTCAGTCCACTACTTCCTCTTGAAAAACAAATAGTGCTGATTATTAGTGGGTTAATTAAATATGTGATTCTGTTGAGGCACCATATTAATTTTTCTTGTCCTTATATATCATAAATTAAGAAAAATATCTTCTTAAATGTACATCTTTGGTTCAGACTTTGCCCTGAGCCCCAGACAAATGTATCCAATTCTTTCATGTGAATATACTGTGAAATTCTATAGGTATTACAATTATTTCCCTCCTTCCCCAAAACCAACCGCTCCTTCCTCTACTGATATAAACATCATCAGTGTACATAGCAGCTCATAAGAAGGTGCTTGGGTTGACTTTTTTTTGTGGGGGGTGTGTGTGGGTGGGGGCCTGGTATTTTGTGTGAGAATACGTGTTATGTGGATGTGTCTGTGCGTGTGTGTGCGTGCATACACTTGTGTGTGTGTGTGTGTGTGTGTGTGTGTGTGTGTATTTGGGAGGAAAAGGGACTGATCAATGACCTCAGGGAAAAGAGAAAGTTTGCCAAGAGAGTTGTGGAGAGAAGGCTGCATTTTGTTGGCTATGACTTTAATGCTGTGGGTACATGTGTCAAGGCTGTATAGCTGTATTTTTCCTTCATTGCTGCCAGGGACGATGACTGAATATTCTGAGCGTCTGTTTTTAAACAAGAACCTATGCCGCACCTTCCCTCCTGAGACAGAATTTGAGTCTGTACAGACTTCTAAGATGTGAGTGATTTTTCCTGAGTACTTTGTCTCCTGGTTTCCACTGATGCTTTAAGATGCCAAGTGCTGGTCTGACAGTGGTTCCCTAATGGGTTACTCGTACCACCTTTCAGTTTGTTGTGCAGTTTTGTTCTGTTGTCACTATGTGTAACTCTTTTTATTTATCTTTGTTAAAATTTGGTGAGCCTCCTGAATATGAGGGTTGGTGAGTTTTTCTGATTCTGCAATTTTCTCATCTATTTTTTAACTTTGCCTCCTGCCAGTTATTTCTTGTCTCTCTAGCAAATTTCATGAGCTTCCACAAGGACCTTGTCTGCCCGTCATCCATGATTCTTGGTCTCTTCTCATGCTCTCCATCTCTTTGGTCTGCTTTTTAATCTGTTTGGCCTTTTATCACTTCCTTTGTAGCACCTACGATTTTCAGGTCAGTTTGTATCATGTATCAAAACTTTGTTCCTTAAACTGTACTTCATGTTGAATATTGAATTTATACCTTAATTAAAAATGGGCTGAACCCTTTATCTCAATTACTATGACTTTGGAAATCCCAGAGTCATCTTCAAACCCCACTTCTTGTCATCATTCAAAATTGTTCTATTTTGAATTGTTCTGAAAAATCAAATTGTTCTGAAAATCAAATTCCAAATTCCTACTCTGCCCACAGCCTTATATTGTTCTAAACTCAGATCCTTTACTTTGGCTATCCTAGTCCTTCAGCCCCATGGAAGCTGCCTTACCCTTATTCACATTTATCATTTCTTTCAGTATTACTAAAACAATCCCTCTGTCATGGTTCACTCCTCAGTTCTGATCCTTCTCCCTTACTATCACTAGAATACTATAATAAAAATGTGATTGTCATTCCCTACTCATTTGTTTTATTCAATAGGTCCCCATTACTTCTTCATGAAATGCAAGGAGGCCCATAATAACCTAAAACTGGACTACATCTCCAGCTAATCTTGCCCATGTGCTCCATAATGCTCCAGGTCTATGTAAGCTGAACAATTCGTCATTACCCATAGGCAACATTACTTTCTCCGTGTTGTTGTGTCTTTTCATGTTAAATATTCTATTTGAAATAGTCTCCTCAGCTCACCATATACATGCATGTACATGTACACACATACTTTCCCTCCTTAATTCCTAGTTAGTATTTTAAGAATCCACTGAAGTGTCTCTTCCCACTGGGAAGCCAACCACACCTCCCACGATGAATCAAGAGTCATTTCTTTGTGCTATATACCATCCCATTTATATTCCTAGCCTATAATTTGTACATAATCTACTGTATTTATCCCCCCCACACACCACTGGATTGCTGGTGCCTTATCAGTACAGAGTGTCTTTTATCTTTGTATTTCTGCTACACAGCGCAGTGTCTTCCACGTTGTTGGCATTAAAAGAAAAAAATCAAATGGATAATATCTAAAAAGGGCTGTCCTTGCCCCTCAAACTGCCAACATTGTGCTGATTCCTGAGGCCCCATCTCCCTCCTCCCCTCTAGGGCATGTGGTTGGCATCTTTACTGAAGACCTATAGAACGAACTCTATTTTGTCAGAAGGGAAAATGATGCAGGTGTATCTCAAACAAACTGTATTCAGTACTCTGAGCTTCTTAAGTCTAGGAACTTTTCAAAAAAGTTTGCATTCATAATTAGAAGATGTTCACTGAACAGCTCTATGTAAATTTGATCCCAGGATTCCTCATCCACTTCCAGTCCCACTCCACACTCACTCCCCCCACCAAAGCTTATCTACCTGGAGCAGAATCTATTCTATTAATAGCAATGGGTACTATTAAGTATATTCAATCAAGCTCCATCAGGTACTAGTAATTTAATCTGTAAGGTACATGCTTTTCCTCAGCTTAAGAAAGCAGTTTGATTAGCTTGCTTCTACTTTTGCATCTACTGTTCATGACATATTCAAGGAAGTAAAGAACTGCCCCAAAGATGCACAACAACCAAACGACAGCCATGTCTTCTGCAAGCCGCCATCTGGATTAGGACTACAGACAAATACGAAATGCATGATAGAAAAGCTTCCTTCCAAATAAAAGCACTAGGCGTATAATACCTTAAACAACAAATGCCACATAGCCCAAGGATTAATTCAATTAGCATTACATAAATGTTCTGTGAGAACTGAATTACCTCCCATCTCACAGTTTGAGATAACATCCTGTCATCCATCATCGCTGGGAAAATCATGGGTTCCCCAGCCCAATTCACATTGAGGTAATTATGCTAGCTAATAAGAAATGTCAAGGAGTAAATATAGTCCACAACACTAATTTTATACATATTTTAAGCCTGATACTTAAACCTGTTACAGCCTTATCCAGAAGGAAAGAAGAAGAGATGATGAAGAAAAGACAAGCAAGAAATCTATGTGGATCCTTAAATTCTCTCAACTCTTTGACCCAATCTATAATCCTATGATTCTATGGATTACTCCTATGGCTACAGTCTTTGGAAAAAATTTCAGGAAGGAACTATTAACATTCACTTCTTCTCTAGGAAGGATTAGATTCAAGAATCCCCACTATGTGTAGTCCCAAAACAAAAGCTTCTCTCATTCCATTCAAATTGAATTTCTTCTTCTGATATTTTTGAGCATGGAAGTCTTTTTTTTTTTAAGATTTTATTAATTTATTTGACAGGCAGAGATCACAAGTATGCAGAGAGGCAGGCAGAGAGAGGGGGAAGCAGGCTCCCTGCTGAGCAGAGAGCCCGGATGTGGGGCTCAGTCCCAAGACCCTGGGATCATGACCTGAGCCAAAGGCAGAGAGGCTTTAACCCACTGAGCCACCCAGGTGCCCCTGGCATGGAAGTCTTCTGACTTATGTTTCTCTCCCCTCCCACACTGGCTACCTAAAATCTCTCATTCTATGTTCCCTGGCTCGGTCATCATAGCCTGGCCAGGGCTGGCAAAGAACATGTTGGAAGTACCCATAGGTATCCCAAAAAATATCTATGTGGTGTTCTGGGCACTACGGTCAACCAGTTACCAGTGAAAGTTATTATTTCTAGGATATGTCTATGTGTGATAGGACAGAGCAGCAATTAAGATACATTATCTACTAACGCTCATCATTTTATTTAATAGACTTTAAAAATTATTGACAGCATCATAGTATTTCCTTAGGGAAAACTAACTCTGATAGCAATCAGGAAAAAAAAATACCATTGGAAAAATACAGAGGGGGCCTGGGTGGCTCAGTCATTGAAACATTTGCCTTGACTCAGGTCATGATCCTAGGGTCCTTGGATGGAACCCCAAATTGGGGTCCTTGCTCAGTGAGGAGTCTGCTTCTCCCTCTAATCTGTTTGCTGCTCCCCCTGCTCGTGTTCTTTTTCTCTCTTTCTGTCAAATAAAATAAATAAAATCTTCTATAAAAAAAGAAAAAATACATGAATGTTTTTTTTTTTTGCAATTAGGATTGTTTTCAGACATCATAACATCATTTCCTACAGCTGTGTTTCATGTAGGTCTCAAGTACCATGCCCATTAAAAGTAATCTGAAAACTGAATTAATGTCACATAATTCACCTTTTCATTATGTTTTATAACTTCAAAGATTCTAAAAAGTGAAATTACCAAATCAACAGGAAGTTTTTCTGTAAGATGTCATTATGTAAGTTTCTATTTTTAAGAAATGAAAGAAAAGGGAATCTGCATTCATTAACATATTCTAATTAAATTAAGGAATGCTATTATTAGTTGTAAAAATACACTCTCAGTTTTCAGGGGCTCAGTGAACAGGTATAAAATTGATAACAGGGACACCTGGGTGGCTCAGTTGGTTAGGCTGCTGCCTTCGGCTCAGGTCATGATCCCAGCGTCCTGGGATCGAGTCCCACATCGGGCTCCTTGCTCGGCGGGGAGCCTGCTTCTCCCTCTGCCTCTGCCTACCACTCTGTCTGCCTGTGCTCATGCTCTATCTCTCTCTAACAAATAAATAAATAAAAAATCTTTAAAAAAAAAATTGATAACAGATTTAGCCCAACTAAAATAAGTCTATGGTTTTCCAGGATAAGTATCTTTTACAGATTTTGGAAATTAAAATGAACTCAAATTAGTTTATTAAATAATTAAATTTTTAAATAATTATTTAAAAAATTAATTTAATTAAATTAATTAATAATTTAATTAAATAGTAATTTAAAAATTAAATTATTAAATAATTAAAATTATTTTAAATTAATTTAAATTTTAATTTAATTTTTAAAGTTTTTGGTATTTGTACATTATCCACTTTGATATGTCCATTATGCAAGTTTAATTAAATTAATCTAAATTAACAAAATAGATATCCCCCTCCCACTTACTATGGCACTAAATACTCAGTCTGAGTGATTCTTTTTAACTAAAAGAGAGATTATGCTGGTGTCACATAGGTACCATCTCAGAGTTGCGGGGCAATAAGACTTTACACTAATATGAGCTGGGATATATCATATTTGAAGTAGAATGTTCCTATGTTTACAGAAGACAAATTCTCGTGATTCTTCTCATAACTTAGCAAGCAAAAGTCACTCATCAGTTCCTTAAGCAATCCATTTTCTCCTCTGTGTCCAATGTTAATAGGCCCTACAGAAAGTTGATGAAATAAAATTGTTTTATTCTGCAGCCAATAGGAGCCTCCAGAAAGTGTGCATGGGGTCCTCTACTATAGGAAAGACACACAATTAAGGTACCTTCAGTCATTGGAACTTAGTTCATTTTTGATGATCTTCAAAGCAGAAAACTCCAATGACAACTGCCAAGATATTAGTCCTTTTCTTAAAATGTAGAGCTTGATACTTCATGTCACAGCTTAACTACATCCATGCATGTTAAATTCTCAGTATGATTTGCTCAGGAAATACATTAAAATGTGTTTCAGAAAAATCTAAAAGGTTTCATCGTCACCATCATCACTTCACCTCCCATGAGACATTCCAGTTAGCTCTTGGCCCTCCTCCTTCTATAAAGCCTCCCCTTGACAAAGTCACCAGTAGCCTGCTTGGCCACCCAGTAATGGTAGGTGACCACCTGGTGCACTCAGCAGCACGGGCACAGAGGATCCCCCCTTCCTTTAACCACCTCCCACACTCGGCCTCCCAGACACCACACTGTCCAGCTCTCCTCCTCCCTCTCCATTTACGGTTTCTCCTCAACTCTTGTTTTCCTCATTATATTACTTCCAGGTATACAACAAAGTGATTCGATATTTGTATATGCTGTGAAATGATCACCATAAGTCTACCTAACACCCACCACCATATGTAGTTACAGAATTTTTTCTTATCATGAGAACTTCTAAGATTTATTCTCTTAGAACCTTTCAATATAAAATATGGTATCATTATTAACTACAGTTTTCATGCTGTACCTAACATTCCCATGGCTTATTTACTTTATAACTGGAAGTTTGTACCTTTTGACTCCCCTCCCCCATTTTCCCCACCCTTACGCCCTGCCTCTGACAACCACCAATCTGTTCTCTGTATCTTTAAGCTTTTTTTTAATCATTGTTGTTGTTATTGTTGTTGTTTTTAAGTTTCCACATATAAGTGAGATCCTCCAGTATTTATCTTTGTCTATTTCACTTAGCATAACACCCTCAAGATTCAACCATGTTGTCACAAATTCTTCTTTATGGCTGAATAATATTCCATTGTGTATATATATATACCACATTTTCTTTATGTACTTATCTCTCAATGGATGAGTTCATTTCCAGTCTTGGCTACTGTAAATAATGTTGCAGTGAACATGGGAGTGCATATATCTTTTCAAGTTCCTGTTTCTGTGTTCCTTGGATAAATACTCAGGTGTAGGATTGCTGGATCATATGGTAGTTCTATTTTTAATATTTTGAGGAACACCCATACTTCTTTTTGTAGATGAGCCAATTTATATTCCCACCAACAGTGCACAAAATTTCCTTTCTCCACTTCCTTGCCAACACTTGTCTTTTAAATAGTAGCCATTCTAACAGGTGTGAGGTAATATCTCACTATGGTTTTTTATTCAGTTTCCTTGATGATTAATGATGTTGAGCATCTTTTTGTGTACCTGTTGGCCATCTGTATGTGTTCTTTGAAAAAATATCTGCTACCAATTGTTTTAATTGAATTGTTTATTTTTTGTTATTGAGTTCTATGAGTTCTTTATAAATTGTGGCCATTAAATCTTTATTACATATACGATTTGCAAATATTTCATCCCAAAAAGTAGGTTACTTTTTCATTTTGTTGATGGTTTCCTTTGCTGTGCAGATGTTTTTTGGTTTGATGTAGTCCCACTTGTTTACTTTTGCCATTGTTGCCTATGTTATTGGTGTGAAACCAGTAAGGAAATAAGTAAACAAACTATTGCCAAGAGCTTACCACCTAAGTTTTCTTCTAACCCTTTTATGGTTTCAGGTCCTACATTTAAATATTTAATGCATTTTGAGTTAATTTTTGTGTATGGTATAAGAAAGTAATCCAGTTTCATTCTTTCTCATGTGGCTGTCCAGTTTTCCCAACACCATTTATCATTTTTATTTATTTATTTATTTGACAGACAGAGATCACAAGTAGGCAGAGAGGCAGGCAGAGAGAGAGAGGAAGGGAAGCAGGCCCCCTGCTGAGCAGAGAGCCCGATCAGGGCTCGATCCCAGGACCCTGATATCATGACCCGAGAGCCGAAGACAGAGGCTTTAACCCACTGAGCCACCCAGGCGCCCCCCAACACCATTTATTGAAGAGATCTCCTCAACTCTTAAACGTCTTAGTGTTGAACTCTTTATTTGGACCCCTTTTCTTCCTACATTTTCTACATTTATTCTTTTGTGAACCCCCCTAATGCAATGACTTTAAATGTCCTCTATACGCTAACAACTTCTAAATGTACATCTCTAGTTCAAAAATCTTTACTGAAGACTAAGCCTATGTGTACTACCACCTACTTCAAGTCTAACAGTCATCTCAGAAAGGCATGTGCTAAGACTGAGTCCTGACCTACAAAGTCTTCTCCATTGCAAGTAGTGGGGATTCCATTCTTCCAGTTTTCAGGAGACTTCTATTCTTCTTCTTCTCACTCACATATCTTATCTGTCCACACATTTACTCTGGTGGTTCTATCTTTCGATTATACTTACAACCCAGCCACTTCTCAACCCCTTCTCCATCTTGTCCAAGACCCTCTCATTCAGGTCACCACATTTTACCTCCAAACTGATGGTCACCTGCACTCTTGCCATCCTCCTTTAGGTCTACTTTCAACACCATAGCCAAGGTAAGTTGGATCATATTCTCCTTCCAAACAAAACCTTCCATTTTTTCTTACTTCATTCATAGAAAAAGCAAACATAATCATGATGATCTATAAACCATATATAATCTGCATTTCCCACAACACCTCAATCTAAGATATGAACATCTTTTCTATTGCTTTTCCCTGAACAGACATCTTCTCCACCCCAATCGTCAGCAATCACCAAGTTTTTTTACTTTGGCAACAAATACAAACACAAGAAAATCGTTCCCTGGATGCATCGCATGCAGTAGAAGTACCCTACTATTCTTTATTTTTTGCACAGTATTATTTTCATCTGGAGTGATATTCTGAATTCATCCTCTGCCCCTCCCCCTTGCTTGTGCCTGTGCTTACTCTCTCTTTCTCAAATAAATAATTTAAAAAAAAAAGAAGTTTTATCATATGATTGCAAGACTTTTCCTCTCCAATTTTAAATGTGAGTCAAAGGGAAAAGAAGGTCTAATATCAATTGGGGTTATTGGTTTTTAAAATGAGAGAAAGGTCTGTTTTCCATTTCATTATTTATATTACTTGACAATTTAGGCCTCAGTTTCCTTATTAATTATGCAAAGCTTTAAGTTAGAAGATTGCTAAGATTCTTAAAGCCTATCTGAATGTAGAGAAGCAGTACAAAAGAAAGCAAAATATTAATATCCTTGGTTTAACATGTTTTCAAGCAAATTTTAGTTTTCAAAGTCAATTTTTGAAAATTCTGTTCTTACAGTTTTCCTTTCAGAAAAAAGCCAAGTGTCAATCCATCAGAAATAAAATTAATTTGTGTAACTTGTATAGATGTCAAAAAGAAGTTCTTTACAGAAAAGGTGGGGCACTATAATTATTTCTTGTCATAAAAGTCATCTCATCAAAGTATTACAGAATCACAGAAGAGCCTTTGAATTTCTGAAAAATCTCCTTTCTATATAATGGAAAACATTTTCTTATTTTTTTTTTGATGGCAGGATGAGCCATTTTTTATTACATATTCATTTTTATATCATATATACACACTTCCAATTTAATTAACATCTTTAAAATTATAAAAATGTACAGCTATGTGAAAATCTGTATCAATGATTTTTTTTTACATAGAAATGGTGAGGCCCATATTTAGCTGAAAACTTACAATGGTCATTTAAGTGATTTGCAATTTATTTTGAAATCACCCTTTCTCCTGTTACTGGAGGGTGGTACAGCATATACCACTGAAACACCCACCAAGTAAAACCAGATATTTCATTTTATCTCTCCGAACAAGAAGCACGCATGATTTAAAGAAAGGAGAATAGCATCTCATCCCTTGTCTGGTTGGGCTTTCCATTTCCACCTACTCAGCCATGTCCTTTCTCAGATCTGGAAAGTCCTTGAGCATTTTCTCCCTCTTGTACCTCAGTGAGGCTCAGCTCCCAGGCAGTTTCAGGGCTGCAGGGCACTGGGTGGGGTGGCAGGTGGTGCTGCCAGAGCTGGGGCTGCTGGGCTGGGGCCCCAGCCTCCCTAGAGCAGACCCCCTGGAAGCTAGTCCAGTCTGTGTAGCAGACACCCTCCTAACTCCTTCTGCCTATGTTGGTTTGTCTCCACTTGCACAGGGGAGTTGCAACCTTCATGAGGTAGGTGAGCGCTGGCCATGGGTCCTCCTGTCCCTTCCCACCCCAGCACTTACACACTGAGGGCACTAGAATCTGGAGCAAGTCGGCCCTGTGATTTCTAAGTTGTGCTCACGGGGAGTCCAGGCCTCTCTGCCCTCTGAGACTCCATGCATGAAACACTCTGTCATAAATCTAACAGCTTTTCATTTATAATTTAGTGAAGGCTCATCACTGACCTCAGAGGAATGGTATGGAAGTTAATGAGACTGGGTCCGTGATCTTCTTGGAAGACACACAGCCCTTAAACAGTGCACTGAGTACTGGAATGATCTTCGAGTTTTCACTTTCAGATAACACATTTGGAAAAAAAAGGCTCTCATAGCTTCAATATCAGAAGTCTCTAAAATCCTTACTTTTATACTTTCCTTTTCATGTTTATACTCTACAGATACATTTTGGAAAGTTTAATCACGTGTCATTGATGTTAACTTTTTATTTTTTCTTACATTTGTAACTGCAAATTCATTTATATAATCCATAAACACCCTTCTGTACATTAACACTGTCCTTTGCCTGAGTTCCTGGGAAAAGGGGAGTGATTTAACTCTAGTATTTGGGAGATACTCAGTGTAAATGAGACATGCCAGTGATACCTTCTCTTATGCCTGATTTTTGCATTTTTATGTGCATTTACTTATCACTTCCTTGAGTGACAACCAGTAATCACAGTCACTGCTCTATACATTGTGCAGAAAAGGCTATACCACAGAAAATAATTGTAAATTATGAAATGTTAAACTTTGAGTGTTACTGTACAACCGCTTTGTACATATTTACCCAAGTCCCAACTTGATTCCAAATAAATAGGAATTCGTGAGGCAAACGCAGGGCATTCATGGAGCAAACCAACGTAACACCACAGAAAAGAGTGTCTGGAGCCTGCTGCAAGGATTGGGTTCCCTGAAGGAACACAGAGCTGCTGCATGAACAATTGAACATCTGTTATTTACAGCAGGTTTACAAGTGGAGCTTATGCGAGCTCATCACGGAGGTTTACCAACACGACCGCGTTTTTCAGAGAGGAACCTCATCGCAGCACATTCGTCCCCCTCATTTCAACAGTGTTTTCTGTTCCTATTCCTGAGCTCGGTGTAGGAACCAAGCACTAAAGAAACAATTGTTGATTCTTTTTTTTTTTTTTTTTTTGGAGAGAAGCTAGTGAGAAAAAGTGAAAAGTGCTCTGGGGTATAATGCAAGTCGGAACAAACATGGGACCGTTCAGAAGTCCCATTTCCACACCCTCCTTCCCATTTGCTGGCAGCACAGTTTTATTATTCTCTCCAGGTCGGGAAATTGTGCAGATAATGATGCTACAAATTCTCAGTGATGAAAGCCTGACTCGACTTAAGTGATGTTTGGAATTATTGGGTCTCACCCTATGATGTTTAATGATTCACGGAAAAGGCAAAATGGCTGCTGTTAAATCCTCTCTGAGGAAATTAATTCTCTGAACTTCACCAGATGTTGGTGCACAGAGATAAATGTCCTCCAGTTGAGATCCACTCACAAAAATTGCTCATAAAGTTTGGTAAATCTGAGACCATCTGAAGATAATTAGCTCGTTTGCATACAAGTGAATCCATTACATAGAAGGATGGACTGAGACCGGCATTAGCAAGGTGAATTGAAATAAAATTCTGAAACGCTAGGAAAAAAACACAGACAACAATCTCTTTGACATCAGCCATAGAAACATTTTTCTAGATACAGTTCCTCAGGCAAGGGAAACAAAAGCAAAAATAAAATATGGGGATGACACCAAAATAAAATCTCTTGCACGGTGAAGGAAACCATCAACCAAATAACAAGGCAACCCAGAGAATGGGAGAAGATATTTGCAAGTGATGTATCTAATAAGGGGTTAAATATCCAAAATGTATAAAGAATTTCTACAACTCAACACCAAAAAATGCAAATAATCCAATCACAATAGGTTGAGGGCCTGAATAGACATTTTTAAAAGAAGATATACAGATGGCCAGCAGTTACATGAAAAGATGGTCAACATCACTGATCATCAGGGAAATGCAAATCAGAATTACAATGAGAAATCTCCTCACCCCAATCAGAATGGCTAGAATCAAGAAGACAACAAGTGTTGGTAGAGATGGAGAAAGGGGAACCCTATTGGTGGAAATGCAAACAGGCATAGCCATTGTGGAACAATATGGAGATTCCTCAAAAAATTAAAAATAGAAAAGGGTATTTACCAAATGTAATGAAAATATAATGCAAAAAGATACATGTGCCCCTATATTTATTGCAGAATTACTTACAATAGCCAAGATTTGGAAGCAACTTAAGTGTCCATCAACAGATGAATGGATAAAGAAAAATGGAATATTATGCAGCCATAAAAAGGAGATCTTGTCACTTATGACAACATGGATGGACCTAAAGGGTATTATGCTCTGTGAAATAAGTCAGTCAGAGAAAGACAAATACTAAATATTTTCACTTATAGGTAGAATCTAAAAAAACAAAACAAGAAACAAACAAAGCAGAAACGCACCCATAAGTACAGAGAACAAACTGCTATTTGCCAGACAGGGTGGGGAAATGGGCAAAATGGGTGAAGGAGTGTGAGAGATACAGACTTCTGTTTACGGAATAAGTTGTGGGGATGAAAGGTACAGTGTAGGGAGTACAGTCAATGGTATTGTGATAGCAATGTGTGGTGACTGGGGATGGTTACATAGCGCTGAGCACAGCAGAACCTACAGACTTCCTGAATCATGGAGTCATACACCTGAAACTAACATGACATTGCGTGTCAATGATACTTCAATTTTAAAAAATTTGATTTGTTTCTTAAATTCCACATATGAGTAAATCATATGATAATTGTCTTTGTCTGATTGACTTATTTCACTTGGCCTGACACCCTCCAGTTCCATTCACATTGTTGTAAATGGCAAGATTTCATTTTACCTCTTAAACTAACAATACACGCTATGTTAATAAAGTGAATGGAATTTTTTTAAAAAATGAATTTTAAAAAAATATGAAATGCCCCTAAAAGGGAATGGTCATAGTTACTGGAAAAATAGTCATAACCTGAAAAAAAATTCTATGACACATAGACTAACACATGCACACACACTCCCAAGAGCACCGGAAGGATCAGAGTCTCATTTCTTCCATCATTCTCCAGATACTAGGAGTGAACATGAGGTAAGGGACTTAAGGGAGGTCCCTAACAAAGACATCTCTTTGAATCTGTTTTCCCGTGTAAAATGGTGGTGATGGTATCTTTCTTGTGGGGCTGTTACATGTGTTAAATGAGCTATTGTCTAGAAAGTGCTCAGCATTGTTCTTGGTCCACAGCAGGACCTGGCAATGGTGAGTCTAATCTTGGCACTCTGTGGTTGTTTGAGGGGAGTCACTAAGACCACGCTCTCTCTGGGTGCATTTCAGAATCCTGTGTATATTCATCTTTGATGCCTGTCTCAGTCTATCCTTCTATATAATGAACTCACCTTTATGCAGACCAGCTAATTATCTTCAGGTGGTCTTAGATTTATGAAGAAAAATCCACAAATGTCAAATAACCAATGACCGATAATTATGTGAAAAGTGTACACAAACTCTTCAATAATCAAAGAATAGAAGTTAGTAGGATATAATATTGCCTGTCCAGGAGACAGTCTGCCTAGAAGGACATGTACCAAAATGTTAATGGTGTTCATTACTGTGTGCTGGGAAATATTTTGGGTTTTTCCCTGTCCCTTCCTGAACTTCCATTTTACAAAAGATATAAATTTTATAATAAAAGGAAAAAAAATACTCTACTTCTGCTTCTAGGGTAAAACTACATTGAAAATGTTGGCCTCCTATGTTTGTGAAAGAATGAAATTCAAGCCTTTGAAGCCCCAAACACAGCACCCAGCACAGTGGACATTTGGACAATGTAAGTTCGCCAGCTTCTCATTCTTAAGACTCGAGTCTCCCCGGCTACGCATTTATCAATGAACATGCTTGTGTCTGCTAATCAGCTGTGAATCATCATTAAATACGTCATCTAATCCTATCTCCAATATGCCCAGAGTCACAAGACCTTCCCAATAACTTGCTAAAATATAAGATTTATTAACATAGCTATTGTACTTTCAATCTACTATACCTGTCACCTATCTGTCCAGCCCTTTACCTTCCAGAAATAACATGACATGCTAGAAATAACATGACATTATCCTGAAGGTAATTTCTGGTTCAGGTCTTACCCACAACATCCAGTAGAGGACCAGGCATGGAGTGTAGATGCTCAGTACAGACACAGAGCATGAAAACGTCGCTGCCATTCAACTACAGTTAGGTCAGCATGATTCTTATTACAGTTTTGTAGAAAAGGGGACAGAGGGCCAGAGAGGATACCTGCTGGGACACTCGCTTAGATTTCATGGAACTCTTAAGTGAAATGGAAACCATTTCTGACATCATTCTTTGTCTCATTACTTCAAGAAGCTCTACTTTCCTATGTCCACTGCCAGTGAAATCAGTGAAACCAGCTTCATCAGTAGGTTCCCTCCTTCTGCATAAGCTCACTCACTGAAGTTTGGGAGGTCAATGTTGTAACCTTCTCCATGGAAAACCTTTCTCAAGGTCACCACTCATGTACTCATCGTAGACTGTCGTCCCAAAACCTTCTGACCAGTATCTGAACCTTTTTGTTTCTCATCAGCCCCCTTCCTGTCCCTGCCCTTCACTTCTCCTTCACTGGCTCTTCCTGGTTCCCATGGACAGGCATTCATCCCACAAAGCCTGGACTGTCACACTTGTAGCCCAGCAATGCTGATGGCAGACACAGGTCCATGTCTGATTTCAGAGACACCTAAAGCCCCAACCCCAAAATGTCCTGAATGCTATCTTCCCCTTTCTGTGTCAGCACTGTGGTCTGCTGGGGCTGTCCTGTCTGCCAGAGATGTCCACGGCTCACTCTGAGGCTTCCCTCCCCCTCTGCTCCTCCTCCTCTTTCTTCCCTGGCTTCTCAGTTGTTAGCTCAGTGGATTATAGTTCTCGGGGCAAATGTTTTACCAAATTTAGGTGAAAATGTATACAAATAGCTCACATAAGCCCCCCCATCTTCTAGCCAGCAGTGTGGCTTGTCCCTAGGACCGGAACCTGTTCCATCCTCTGGCAGGTGGCAGGGCAGACCCCACAGGAGAAGTGTGGTGATTCTGTCCTTCCTAACCATGCTGTCTTGCTCCAGGATCGAGACTTACAGTCCTTTGGCCATGCTTGGGAAAGGGGCCTGTGAGCCCAAGATTGCAGTGTTTATCAACTAAACAAACAACAGTGCTAAAGGAAAGCATGAGGCAGGCAGGCTACAGCTGTGGTCACTCAGGTGCACCAACCGGGGCTGGGCCACGGGGGCAGCGGGGACCAGGAGACAGCATGTGCTCTCTCCACGGTGGGTCCAGCACCTCATGCTCTGAGCTGAGACCAGTAACTGTCATTCAAAGAGTATCTACTGTCCTCATGAGGAGTGGCCCAGAGACGGGACAGCACCAACCTGCCCCTTTATTTTCACTTCCAGTTTCGGCACAGAGCTCAGTATCTAACCTGATTTCCTGGCATTGCCGGCTCCTTAGACCTGGCGTGCCCCGTGGGAAGATGCAAACACAAAGAACAGAAGCCAAGAGCCTGAAGAGAGTCCTCGTCTCCATTCTCTGCCCACCACTCCCCGGTACTGCCATCCAGATGGGACCCACAAAGGAGTGTCACTTTTGTTTTCCAAAAACTGCACTGCCACAAATCCTATTGCCAGCAACACAGCGTGCTATCGATCATCCTCATGGATGCAAAAAACCCACCTTCGTTTTCCACATCCTGCCTGGACACATCTGCTGCTTGATGTGTGCTTTCCTGACTCTCATTCACGCGGCGCCCTCTGAACTGGATGCCCCTCTCTCCACTCTCTTTCTACTGGAATCGTCAGCATTTATTCCTGCACTGTGTGTTTGCTTCCAATAACCTTTCCGTGGTCCATTCTGCTCATCACACGATGTGAAGGCCCTGTGCCTGCCCTCGGGAGGCTCAGCCCCAGACACGGAGAGACCGCCGGAGAGAGGACCGCAGCCCCACAGCCTCTACTATGAAGCATGCATGCGCAAACCACACAGCGGGCAACCAGAACCTGCTTCCGATTAACATATGACGATAAAGCAAGACATTCAGAAATGCAGAGGTGATCTATAATCAGGAGCCTGCTTCAGAGACCATGGGCAAGTTCAAGGTGGCAGGACTGGAGGGCCAAGCAGAGGGAGAAAAGGCTGTCAACGCTGCTTTACCTTGCTGCTGCCTTTCTGCCTCCGGCCGCTCGGAAGTAAGGTCCTGGTGGAAGCCTAGATCTCAGCCGCGAGGGCTGCTTTCTACCAGCAGAGAAGGAGGCAGGCATCAGGGAACCCCGAGGGGCCACGGGGTTTGCTACCAAGTGTAGAGACTCCTCTGCTGCGTGTGGGCAAGGCAGCCTCCAGGGGTGGGGCAGCTGGGACCAAGAGATATTTCTACAATTTTTTTAAAGGTCCAATCCAAATACCACCTCTCATATTAAACCTTCCCTTCCAGAAGAAAAATGGGATTCTGTGCGCCATTTCCATGGCAATGTGCTTCCGTCTGTTGCCGTGCTCCTACGGTTGGTTGGGCACGGAATCAGCAGACAGACTGGTGTGAGCTCTCCACACTGGGGCAGAGGCCCCCCTGTTCCCCGCAGCACCCCCGCCCCCCAGCACCTGCTCCCAGACAGCACCGCCACCCAGCAGACACCTGCTGAGTAAATGTGATTAGAGTTGTTCTAATGGCTGGTTGGGGGAAGGGAAGGGGTACGTCTCTCTGTATTTGCTAAAAATGCTCAAAGTGTCTTCATATTGCAGTGTAACTCCTTTATCCTCCGTTTCCTCCTTGGGAGTCTCTAGAAATGTGAAAATTCATCATTAATCACATTGAAGTCCTAAGATAAGTGTCGACCACAGCATTCCGCCCAAGCCAAGGAGGATTTCCAAAGTTAAAATAATACTCAGGGGAAATGTCTCAAACTGAAGAAAGGCTCCAACAGTGTTAGCAATCACATTATAGGTGTACATGCAGAATCCTTCCCCTCCTTCTCCCTTCAAAGCTAACCTTCGATGACCTGTGGTCTATCCCAAACAATCTGTCTAGAGTGTAATATGTTTAAGGTGCTCTGTCCTGAACGAACGGATCACGTGCAGGCTGGAGACAGCTACCTGGTCCCTGGGAGTTCATGCACAGCGGCAGCAGTGGCAGGCAAGAAAGTTTCCTGTCCTTACCAGTTACATAAGCCAGAGACCACCGGAGTAACAAATCCCAGACAGCAAGCAAGGCCTGTGACCTGGGAAATGACCCTGACAGCTTCCAGGAGGGAAGCCAGATACCCGGAGGGCCCCCTTTCTGGAAGTAAGCACAGGGTCAGAGCACAGGTCTCTGGGGCCGTTCCTCTGTATGTGTGTATATAAACCCAGAAATCTACTTGTCAGGAGGATTGCTGTTGGCTCTGTCCAATATCAGAACTCTTTTCTTTTAAAAAAATTTTTTTAAGATTTTATTTATTTATTTGTGAGGGAGACAGAGAGAGCATGAGCAGAGGGAGTGGCAGGGGGAGAGGGAGAAGCAGACTCCCTGCTGAGCAGGGAGCCCAACGTGGAGCTTAATCCCACAACCCGGAGATCACAACCTGAGCCGAAGGCAGACACTTCACCAGCTCAGCCACCCAGGCGCCCCCAATATCAGAATCCTTGTTCATAAAAACAGAACCACTCACTGCCCAGCACACAGAAGGAGGCATCTCCGTCAACCTACTGTCTTTAGTGTAAATCTTCCTAAGCAAAACCCCCATAGTTTGGAAGGTGCAGTAGCATAATGTTCAATTTCACATGAGGAAAGTTTTATGAGGAAAACACATATAGCAAGGAAGTGCCCCTGTGACCCTGGAATAAACAGTTGATTTGAAAAAAATAAAGCACATGGACTGTTACTCTTCAGGCATTAACTGTTTAACTGAACCCTTGTTTGCCCTCGTCTGAATAGCACAAACATTCTTTAATTAACATTTTCGTCTCATTAAATAGGGGCATGAGATGTGCTGCATGAACTGTGTCAGGAAAGAAATATTTTACTGCCCTTTGTCTGGTTTTTCCGTCGTCTTCGCTGCTGCCCCTTCGTTTCCCTCCCCAGCCTCTTAAATACGTGCATTTCCCCAGGGTCTCCCAGCTTCCAGCTTCACTCCGTGTCGTTCTTCCTCCCCCACCACCGCCCGCAGATCACCCCATCTACGGGTGTGGCTTGTATGTCCTGTGTTTGTTGTCCTCTCCAGATTACTTCCCTGTGGGCCCTGCCTGTCCAGCCTGGTGTCACCTCTCACCTGCCCTCCATCCCCTGGCCTGGCCTCGCCTCAGGCTGAGCCTGCCCCATGCCCCAGGAGGGGGAGATGCCGGCAGGAACGGTCTCCTCCCCACGACGTGCCTGGGCATCTCACCCCCGACACACGCCAGTGGCTCCTACTGATTCACAGAATGATGCGCGACACAGCCTCTGAGCCCTTGGTCTCGCGGCAGACGCCATCATGCTCACGTTTCATCTTCACTGATACAAAGAAGTAGGTTCTTCCCTTCTTACAAAGAAAATGAGGTATGCAGATTCAAATGGTTTCCCAAGGTCACACAATACAGAACGAAGAGCCAGGATGGCACCCACCCCAGGGCTGAACTTCTGCATGGTCTGCCTTCACGCCCACGCCACTGAATTCGACCCCGGTGCTCCCCCCTAGAACGCCCTTCCTGGTCCCACCGGGAATGTCAGAGGCCTTTCTGTGGCTTCCATTTCAATCGGGTTGTAAATTTCTATCCGCCACCCTCTCACACATCTGATGACATATAAACAGAATATGCAGTCCTTGTCTTTGATTGCCAAGGATTAGCTAATTGTGCTGAATATATCCTAGAAGTTCTTCTATACATTTATTGTCAAAAGACTTGGATCTGGTGAATATACCAAGAGATGTGGTCAAGACAAGGGACATAGAGCTGTTTCCAACGCTGCCCTCAGATGTGTGCCCTGGCTCATGGCAACCCTCGTCTTCGCACGGTTTTGTGTTACCATGACAAGGAAGCCAGTAAGACCAAGGGTCACTCTCGTGGAGCAAATCCAGGTGAGGCCAAGGAGGTCAGTCCCATACAGGGCTTTAAAAACAGATTCACATGCATGCACACAGGTACACATATGCGCACGCACACACACACACACACACACACACACACACACACAGTGGATTCTCTTCCCCCACCCTCTTCTTGCCACTAACTGCCGGGTCTGGCACAGGGGAATGTCAGGACCTTCCTTCCAAGAATGAAAAGCCACCCACTCTCAAATCTCTAGAAGGGCTAACTAGAAACTGCCAGCCTCGGGTAGAACTTCAGAGCCTGTGAAGAGACGAGTGCACTGCTCCCATCCTGTGACCCTTCCTTCCTTCCCCAAAGTCGCTAAGCACCTTCAGGGACTGTCACTTACTTTCATGGAAGAACACCCAGGCCTGGTCAGAAGGGACAATGTGATTTTGTCCTTCCCTTCCTTGAAAGTCTGTAATCAAATTACACAAATTCACATGAAGATCAAATGATCATTCCAGACCTCATGGCCTTGCTAGTGAACCTGTATTAAAACTACATTTTCAGGGCACTTGGATGGCTCAGTTGGCTAAGCATCTGACTCTCGATTTTAGCTCAGGTCATGGTCCCAGGGTCTTGAGATCAAGCCCCAAATCAGGCTCCTTGCTGAGTGTGGAGCCTGCTTGAGATTCCCTCTCTGCCCCTCTCCCCACACTCTCTCTTACTCTCTCTTAAAACAAACAAACCAAACCCTACTTTTTCAACCAACAGAGTCACAAAGACTGAGTAGAATCCAGTGTCTGAAGATGACGTGGGCAGTCAGCATTCTGTGCATTTTGCTTAAAGATCCAGCCTTTGGAGAGCCTCTGATATTCAAAGAATACCTGAAGAAAAATCCAGGGGCTCCAGGTGACTTAGTCAGTGAGCATCTGCCTTCGGCTCAGGCCATGATCCCAGGGTCCTGGGATTGAGTCCTGCATCAGGCTTCCTGATCAGTGGGAAGCCTGCTTCTCCCCCAGCCCTTCACATCACTTGTGCTCTTTCTCACTCTTTTAAATAAATAAACAATATCTTTAAAAAAATCCATGGCACACTCACTTTGGGCATAGTGGACAATAGAAAAATATGTGGGTTACTTGGGAAAACAAAGTGATTCAAGGCTGGCCAGATGGGCTGAGACTCACTCACTCTGCCTTACAGAGGAAAATACAGCAATATTTATCAAGATTCTTTAAAAGGCGAAGCATTCTATTTTATAATCCCCTTCCTAAAATTGTATCATAGGCAGTAACCAGACTTGGGTCAAAGTTGTGTCATCAACTATGTTAACAACAGTATTATTTATAGTATTAAAAAAAAAAAAAACAACAGCAAAAGTAAAATTAATGTTCCACAACAGGGTAAGAGTAAAATTCTTCATGGCAAAATCATATCATAGAATATTGTATAGACATTAAAACTATTTCTTACAAGAATATGTGAGGATCTAACCATATACTGCCAAGTGAAAAAATACAAACCAGCATAAAATATCAAAATATTGCTTATAAGCCTTTTTAATCATGTGACTTACCTACTGCTTTTTTTTTTTTTTTAAGATTTTATTTACTTGAAAGAACGAGAGAGCGCACAAGCAGGAAGAGCAGCAGGCAGAGGGAGAAGCAGGCTCCCTGCTGAGCCTGCTTGGAGCCCTGCTTTGGAGCCCAAAGCGGGGCTCAATCCCAGGATGCTGGGATCATGACCTGAGCCGAAGGCAGATGATTAACTGGCTGAGCCGCCCAGGTGCCCCCGACCTACTCCTGTCAATCATGCTGCTCAGTCACCCCAAATCTGTGATTATAGGGAAGGATTAAAATATGAAATCTAAGATAATAATAGCAGAAACAATCAAGCAAACAAAAGAAAATAGTAGACACCTTCTCTTCAGATGCCTTAAGAAAGTTTGAATTGAGCTTTCTAGAACACTCCCTGTGTGCAGGTTTAGAGTGACCTTTTCCTATTTCGTGACCTTTTATGTGTGTTTCTGCCTCAGCAAATTGTGGAAAAGGCCCATTCACAGCCGTGGCCTGACTACTTTCTCAGTGGAATCATGAAATTTTGAATTTCTTACTAACCAGGCCATGAACAATTACAGAAACCACCAAGTCCATTTTTTGTGTGTGTTGTCAAAATGAAAAATAATCCTGACTAGATATTTTTGAAGCCGGTGACCTTCTTTGAAGCACTTACAGAGCCATAGGGCTCACACATTCAGCCTGTGTTTTAAACAGCTTTCTCCTCCCCCAAGGAATTTGATACACTGGAGGGCGTTTCTAACACTCTAACACAGGAGATTAACTGTGCACCAGCATGTCGCTGCTGGGAAGGTGGGAAGGCGGGGAGTGCAGGGGACAGAACGGGCACAGGGGCAGCCAATCTCCAGGTCTCAGCTGCAAAAAACATCCTAGAAAAACCCATTCACCTTGTCTAAATGCTCCCACAGTGGGGTGCCTGGAGGGCTCAGCCGGGTTAAGCATCTGCCTTTAGCTCAGGTCATGATCTCCGGGTCCTGGGATGGAGTCCTGTGTCAGGCTCCTTGCTCAGCGGGGACCCTGTTTCTCCCTCTCTCTCTGGCTGCTGCTCTCCCTGCTTGTGCTCTCTTGTTATCTCTCTCTCTCTCTGTCAAACAAATAAAATCTTTATTAATAAATAAGTGAACAAATATCCCTACAACTCCTGAAACATGAGCAGGGAGATTTCCTGCAATTTCCTACAACAGTGTCCTGTCCTGCATGGTGGTGGGGCAATGCCAAATCTCCGGTGACTTCAAGCAGGTGCCCAACCCCTCTGAACGTCTGCTTCATCTGTCGTACCTCACAAGGCAAGCCAAAAGCATTTAGCAAAGAATTGAGAGTCTGATACATATTTTGTTCTCCTTTCAGGGAGGAAATTAAGGCAGCTTAAATGATGGTTTATCTGACTTTCATTTCTGGCCTGCATATTTTTTATAGTCTGAAATCGCTCAGTTTCCTAGAATTTTTTTTAATTCAAAGTGATATTATATTAGCTCAAGCATTTATTATTTCATTTTTCACAAACTTATCAATCTTTCACATAAATTTATAGCAAAAAATACCAGTTTTAGATTATTTCATTTAGTAACTGTAGTTATCGTTAGCTACAAAAAGCATAGGACTTGAGGCATTCTCTTTCTATTAATCACCCCTGTGGTATACCTCATGCTTAGCATACAATAATTGCTCACAAAGTATTTGTTGAAGGAAAGACTATCTAGGCTCTGCCCAAGGACAGCAGAACGTGGGACTGGGTGGGTGTTACTGACGGTGCCAGAGCTCACGGTGCAGGTGATGTCACCCTTACTCACCTGTTGTGCAGGTGAGGCCTGGGGAGAGTCATGGTAATCACCACAGAATGCAAGCCCTGGCAGCCATGGACCCGCCTGAGCGGAGGGGCAGAGCGCCACGCGGGACCCCACACCCGACAGATGCGTGCCGCACCCTCAGGGCCTCTGCAGGGCCTCTGACAGGTCCCTCCCTGCCCTAGCCAGAGCCCCATCACCACGTGCTTCAGTGCCTTCAGCTGTCCTGCTTTTACTGGCTTCTGTTACCTGGTCTCTGTGGGTTTTTATAGCACAGAACAACCTACCTCTCAAAGACGTTCGCAGTGAAGCTGCCCCAGCTCACTGTTAGTGGACTTCACAGGGCCCCTGGGTTTAGGAATTGGAGTTCTTAAGCAAAGCCTCCAGGCTCTGCGCTGCATATATTTGAGTCTAGTGACTATTCACAGATCCTTTCCTGAGAAGGAGGGAAGCACTCTTCGCCACTCTGCATTTGCTCCCTTTCTTTGTGGAGGAGGTTGAACTCCCCCACTTGGATGGACATAGTACCTCATTAAGCGGCTCCCCAAGGGCCATGGGGGTGGGTGATGGCGGGAGGTCCTTCCAAGGGGACTGGGGCTCCCAGAAACCTGGTAGCCTCAGCTCCTCCCACTCTGGGCTCAGCAGCAAGGCCAAGAGGAGTCACTGCTGACAAGCCAACCTCTTGCTATAATTTGCCTTTGTACTTTCACAGAGAAGAAAACTTCTCTCAGTACAAAAGCCTGTGACGACTGTGGTGGCAACCAGCCAAGGAAGTTTCAGCACTGGTATGCACTGGACAGCAACTTCCGGGCTTCTGGGTGGGGGGGATGGCACGCACTGCGGGGCCGGGGGCGGGGCTCCTGCAGAGTTCCTCCTCTAACACCAAGGCCCATAGCATGTGCATGCATGTTATCATGTTTGTTTGTTGTTTTTTGTTTTTTGGAAGTACATATTTTCAATTTAGTTACAGCTGAGTAAATGTTTAAAGAATGAGTTTTAACAGTTATTATCAATAATATTATTACCCTTGAATGACCTTTCCCATAATATCGGCACATGACCCTATGTTACTTAGTGGCATACCTGGAAGGGCACACACAGTATTCAAGAGATCAGCCTCTCTGATGCAGACAGTGTGATTCTCTACCAATAAAATAAAGACGTTCATTAGGTCAGAGACCAAAACCTTCTTATTTATTCACTTACTGATTCATTAATTCATTCATCCATTCGCTCATTTATTCCTTCTATTTATTCATGTATGTGTGTACATATAATTCGAATGAGAAATGTCGGCAATCTCTAATTAATGTGATTGAAATCAAACAGGTGCTAATTTGGCTGAACTTGGGTTTGAGGGACAGGCCCCTGGATCTGACCCCTCTCTCCCTAAAAATCCCTGGGGCACACTCAGGAACCCATGGTTCCAAAGAGGAAAAATGTGGGGAAAACATCACCACTTTACACAATCTCAGTGTCCTGTTCTTCTCTGAACCTGATTATCGAATAGGACCCTGTAGGCATGAGGGACAGCCAGGACAGCCCCTGAGGTGAGCAGCGTAGGCTGAGCCAGAGGAAATGCAGGAACAAATTGTCCATACCCCACAGGCTGCTCCATCTTGTGCACTTAATGTTGCCACCTGGATCCTGGACTATCCTGGTCATTGTGGTGCCAACAGGAGGCCATCCTCTCTAGGGAGCCCAAAGTGCACTGGAGCACCCGCCTCCGTGTCTCCTGTCATCAGCCTTGACACTGCTTGTCCCAGAAGCATCGCCTATTTATAGATGCAGAAGGCCAGGAAGCAGCAAAGGAGAGGAGTGGAAATAATGCAGTGGCCTAATTGACACACTCCTCTCCAGAATCAGTGAGAGTGTCCGGAGGCCGCTGCTATCATCGTCTGTCCTGGACCGTGTGCACCCTGAAATCCCACCAGAACCCAAAACCAGAGAGCATCCAAATGACCCCTGGCTATTTCACTGACAGATGTGGCTAGATAGCACACCTCAAACATCAAAGGAGACTGCTTCAGGATATGTTATGCAGTTTGTAAATGTCCATCCTGAACTCTCATAGACTCCACATACACTCAGATTCAACTAACATCGGCTCTGTCCTGTCCTCGCCTTGCGTAAGTCCCTCTACGTGGCATTTATTCTTCTAAACCCTAACAAATCTGTACAGGCAATATTAATATCTCCATTTTGAAGATAAAAGGAAAAAGAAAATGTAAAATGTGTTGTAAGAGGCCAAACAATGGCATGGGACACCCTGGCTGGCTCAGTCGGTAGAGCAGGGGACTCTTGATCTTGGGGTTGTTGGTTTGAGAAGATGGCTGTTTGACTTGTGTGAGGGACAAGGAAACGAGAGGTATGTACAAGATCACGGGTTTGCAGACTACGCATCATAAATACATCTTACAACTGTGGGAGGTCTGGACGTCCATAAAATGCATTCAGTCCTTTAGTCCCCGCCATGATCATCCCACTAGGGAAGTCTTGTTATTCCCCTTTCTCTGTTGTCCCCTGCAGTTTGTCCCAGGATTATGCAAACTCCCTTATCTTAACAGTAGTTTTAATAATTTAATAAGAAAAAGCATCTAACCAATTTTGAAGTCTCAGAATATGAAATACATTAGACTGCATATAATGATGAATTTGATGATGATAATGATGATCCTTCAATAATTTTTCTTTAAAGTTTGAGAAATTACAAAAGATAAGTCTACAGAGACGAGGGGTCAAAAACAGCCGCATTTACCCCTGCTACCTCTCTTGAGAGCACATGGCCGCCGGTACTTCAGGTTCCTTATAATTGGGACTTACATGTGTGGTAACTAAGGAACGAACATTATTTTGTTGAAATCTGAAACCCTTGCTCACTCTGTCTCTACCCCATCGCCCAGGGCCTCCTCTCACTTTGTGTTCAGAGTTGCCTACACACGACCTAACACCTGCCCATTATCCTACCTGACTCAAAGAACACAAGTCATTTCCTGAAGTTAACCACCATTTTACTTATGTGGCTTCTCTTTTACAAGAAATTACGATAGGTTATTTGAATTAAGTACAATTGATTACATTTAATTAATTAATTAAATTAAAATATAAGAAATTACAAATAGGTTCAGTTTAACTTTATTTAAATCTCTGACTCTTCCCAGAATGTCACCAAGAAAGCATGCATTTTGGTTTTAGAGACTAACTCTAAAATGAGGTGGGGGCATTAATTATAGTGATACATCTTATACGTTCTTGTTAAATGAGTACCGCAATTTCATCTCCTGAAAAAAAAAGGAGTTGCCTGGAGCCACACCGTCCAATACTGTAAACACTAGTGGCATGTAGCTATTTTATATTTGCAGATAAAATACTGAGTAAAAGTATGTTCCATGTAATTGTTGGGATACGTATACTCAGAATGCATTTGCTGTTTGTCTAAAGCTAAAATTGAACTGGACATCCCGTACTTTTTATTTGCTAAATCTGCCCCCTGTAGGCTACTAAAATAAAACTACTTAAAATTAAATAAAATCAGAAATTCACATAGTCCGTTGCACTGGCCATAGGTCAAGCACTGAACAGCCACAGAGTTTGTGGTTCTGTAGACCTGGCCCAGTGCCCTCACAACAGATGGGCTCCCGGACAGCACTGGCGAGAACACCTGAAATCCCAAACCAAACTTGAAGCCAGAAGTAAATATGATTCTACAAATAACAATCTTCCTCTAAAGACCTCTCACGTAACGTTTTATATCTCGAGATAAAGTATAACATGCTAATGTGATAATTCTCAACATTGTAATAATAGCTGACAATCTGGGGTTGTTTTGCACGTGGCCGGTTCAATGCTAAACATCGTAACCGCATTTTCAAACCACTGTCGTTACCATCTGACGCCACAGGCTCTCTTACAGTAACAGTGATCTGAGGGCCATGGCGGCCAAGGCCAGGAACCACTCATTCACTCCCTCAGGGCCGTTGCCATGTGAAGCAGGGGCACCAAACAGAACGGGGCACGCACCTGTTCTACAATCATTCTCCCTCCTGACACTGCTGAGAATTTGCAAACCTTTCATGCGAGGGTAAGGTAGGATTTTGCCTCAAGTAGTGAAGAGCTCAACATTAGTAAATTTCAATTATGTGTCATTTACGTTCGCTTGGGTGAGTGGAAGATCAACACAGATGGACCAACAATGGGAAAATATGCAACTATGTCTTGAAAAATATAAAATGTCTCAGATATGCACGGCAAAGCTCCAGGTAATTGTTTTTAGAACCTTTTAAAGGGGAAAAAAAATGATACAGGATGACAGTTCTGAGGTGCCTGTTCAAATAAAATGTAACCAGACCTCTTTTTTCTGCATAAGAAAGATTTTTCAGGGGGGAGGGGAGGTTGGGAAGCCAGGGGCGGTGTCAAAGGCAGGGTTTCTCAGTGTCATCCCTATAGATCCTCCCTAGGCCATTCTGGCCCCAAGGCCAAGGACTCGCTACCTGAGAACTTCAGGAACATCTCAGGGAATTGAGAGGTCAGAGGCAGAGGCTAGCAGGACGTCCAGTGGCATGACTGCATTACCTAATGAAAATGTCACCAAAGCCGGGCAGACAAGCATCTCCGAGTGGAGGTCGCTGGTGAGGGTGATGGTAATGAGGAGAAGTAGAAAGCACTTTTAAATGGAGTGGAAGGACAAAATGACACAGAACAAAAAGACCCAACCCGAAAAGCCCAGAATGGTGTTCTGTCATTGGACTGAGCAGGAAGGTCGATCAGACAGCTTGCTTCCCTGGGGATACTGTCTCTTTAGTCCCCTTGAAACACCCTGAGAGAAGTCGCTCTGCCAACAATACACGCGATGTGGGACATCTGCAAGCGTTCTCCAGGGGTCAGATTTTTCTATTCTCCCTCTTCCGTTCCAGCCAGAGCTGTCTCACCTTTTCTTCCACCTCTTACCCTTGGCCCGCCCTCCGCTGTCCAGCCATCTGGCCTTCTCTTTCTTCTTTCTCTTTTTCCCTCTTACTAAGTCCTACTGCTTAATTTTGATGATCACAATTTTTTATAACTGATATAATTCATAATCTATGACTATTCTTTGTTTTAGGATCCCAGTAAACAAAGAGTCACACTGGAAATGAATTTTTGTAGCAGCTTTCTGATACGTGAAATTAAAACTATCCTGGTGAGGGTTTGGCAATCAAAAGGAATCTACATACGTCAGTCCTATGGACTGCAAAAAGGAATTTCAGGGGATGGTCATTTAAGCCTAAACTAGAACTCTAACAATAATAACATTGAAAGATTTAATTTAAAAAAACCAGACACCAGAAAGTCAAGACAGATAATTTTTGAAACGGTTTTATTTAGGGGATTCTTAAATTCTCCATGCAAATCTGAGAATGCAATAGCAATGGAAAGAGACATATCTTTTGTTCTAGAAAGTCTTCAGGTTCTTGAAATGTGTAAGTGAGGAAGTTACAGTAAGTGTGAAAACATTCCATTCCTGTCTCTTAACTCCATTTGATTTATTTGCTTCCATTCCCTTTTTCAAATTGAAGACACCGTCAAAGGTCACATCTTGAGTGGTATATATGTTACCATTTAAGTGATTAAACAGTATAGCTCCCTGTAGATATAACTAAACCTTAACTTGCAATCTTCTCAAGCAATTATTATTTAATATAGCATCGGAGAATGTAAAACTAAGTGAAAAAAAGTACGCCAAGGCAAGTTCAGGAAAGGACCTAAACATTTTGCTGTTAAGTCTTAGATAATTAGTACTCGTAGAAATCTCAGATGTTAATCTTCCTGTCTTGATTTTACAGATGAAGCATGGGAGCACAGGGGACTTGAAGGAATTGCTCCAGAGGTAAGAAGAAACTAACTGAGACTCCAGTTCTGTCCCACTGTGCTCCCAAGTCCTTACTTGGTGCATTTTATTACGCTTTGAGGATTAATGCTATGGAAGCTTCCAATGAGACTGCTCCCACTGCTAGAAGAAGCGATCCAGGGCTTCGCCAAGAGGGAAAGGATGTAAATTGGGAATAGTAAATTCTTAATATGCAGTTCACAGGTTCAACAGCATCTAAAAGTTTCCAGGGCTTGACTTCTCCTGGGAGAATTCAATGTAGGACATTCAGAATGACAGCTTTTAGTGTATTTGTTCTGAGAAACTAAAGTGGTTTTTGCATTGTCTTCTGGGGAATTATTGAGTGATTTGAACTAAAGAAAGCATCCAAAATTAAAGATATTTTGATTAAGTGGAACAGATCAAATGTTTATGTTGAGAGTGCTCAGCTTAAAATCTAGGAAATAAAAACTAAATAGCGGTCAATGGGAGTGCCTCAGACAAAAGTAGTGTTGGAAAAACACCACCTGGTCTTGTTCACCGAATCTGGTCAGAACCAACACTTGGAAGGCATGCCAGCGGGAGATGGGTGATGGATGGCACCCTAACCAAAGGGTCAAATGCTACAATTGAGGTGACAGTATTAAGGAGGGCATGGATTGCATGGAGCACTGGGTGTTACACACAAACAGTAAGTCATGGAACACTACATCAAAAATGAACGATGTATTGTATGGTGACTAACATAATAAAGAAAAGAGGATGAGGAAATAACGACAGGTAGAAATGTAATTATTCATACTATAAACACATGTGAAGACTTTCCAACAGTCATGAAGAAGGTAAATAACAAAACAAGAGGATGGTAAGAATACAGGTCACTCATGCATTCTTGCAGAGATTTGGAAAATCCATTTAATTTTATGTAAAGCTGAGCCAAGAATTCATGGTCTGTTATGGGTTGAATTATATCTCCCCAGAATTCATCTACTAAAGTCCTAACCCCCAAAACCTTAGAATGTACTCCTAGAGAGAAACAGGATCATTGTAAATGCAATTAATCAAGTTAAGATGAGATCATTAGGGTAGGCCCTTAATCCAACGTGACTGACATCCTTACTATAAAAAGGGGAAATTTGGACATAGGCACAGGAGAGAGGGAGAATACCACAGGAAGATGAAGGCAGGAATCGGAGTGATGCTGAGGAAGCCAAAGAATGCCAAAGATTGCCAGCTTTTGCCATCTTAATTTGGACTCCTAAGCTACAGACTGTTTCTGTTATGTGAGGTCTACAGTACTGTGCAAGGCCTCCCTAGCAGGCCAATAAAGTAGCCAAGGATATGTTCCACGTCCGGTCTTCTATACAGACTGCACGGGATCATGAAAGTGTCACCCACACACACTTTGCAGTTTACGTTAGAGTCAAAGCAAAACAAAAACCTCATTGTCTGTCTCACATGAATCAGAGTTTTGTTTTTCTTAATTATACAATCTTTCTATTATTCACTCAGTCGGTTAAGCCACCAACTCTTGATTTCAGCTTAGGTCATGATCCCAGGGTTGTGAGATTGAGCCCCGCGAGAGGCAGCACACTCAGCAAGGAGTCTGCTTGAGATTCTCTCTTTCGCTCTGTTTGCCTCGCCCCCTGCTCACACACTCTCTCTCTAAAATAAATAGTTTTTAAAGATCTTTTAAAAAATCCAATATTTCCAAACTAAAATATATTCAGAACCAAATTAATAATTAATAATTGAATATTACTTGAATATTTAAAAAGGCAAGCATCGGAAATCCATTTATACCATATGACATATTCCCAACTATAACATATGAACGTTATGCTTTGTTGGATGGTTTGTGATACGTTCCACACATGTGAAAATAACAGAAAAGGCGTATGAATAAAACACACATAGGCAGAGTCTGAACAAGATTTGATAAGAAACACTAAATCACAATACATCAAACCCTCCATTATCATGTTGGTAGAATGAGAACAAGCCAATGGCATAGCTATCTTTTCTACCTTCACCTGTAGCACAGTTCTCAGCACACTGTACATGTTTCTGAAGTATTTGTGATGTCTGCAAGGGAATAAAGGAAGCAAAATAAAACCTTCCAGACACATGAGCATATCACAACTTTAACCATGACTGTTTGTATAAAAAAGAGATGAGTAGAAATGTTTTGAGATTCATAGATACCTAAAATCATTCACCTGGTGATTCCAACCTATGAGAAGGGTACAAATAGATAAAAACTTTAATCCACCCCTCCCTGAATTAGACTTGAGTGAGAAAGTGTTGTCATCAATGCCAATTTCTCGCTACCTTCCTATGATCCACAACCATATGGGATTCCTAACTTATTATGTAAATAATATAATATTTTTTTCCAAATATTGGTATTTTGTAAAAAACAAATGTGGTAATGTACTGGGTACTACATTTTGATACAAATATGAAATGTAGCCAAACACAAACTTTTTTTCATTTAAAATCTCAATTTTCTTGAGAAATCAAATCTAAATTGTTTTTATATTATGCAAATCAGGCCCAGTTTGAAGTAATCTAGAAATTACTTTAATTCTGGCTATTTATGGATTTAAAGTGTTATACTTGCTGCTAAAGAAACCCAGACTCTGTGATTCTTAAGTCGTTTCTCTGGGATCTCAATCAAAATCAAATAAAAATGTGATAAATGTAAAGCCAAACTACTCATTTTGAGTAAAAATTTTCTCACAAACCTCAACGAAAAACCATGCAGATGACATATTTGGAAATAATCTTCTTAATCTGGCATATATTTATGGCTATTCCAAACTGACAAGGTCTACTTCATATAGATGTCTGGCTAGAAATCTACCAATTCGTTATGCGTACGAATGACTAAAAAGCACCAGTGGTCCTTCTATGAACATTGGTAAAATGTCTAGGTTTATAACAACAGCAACAACAACAATAACAGAACAGTACATATCTAGAAGAAAGAAGAGAAACATTTTTCAGTGAGAGTTGCTTGGGAATTATCATTATTTTATATGGGAGTCAAATTCCTTTTAGAGACTCATTTTTCTTCTTTTTCTTTATAACGGGGGTAAAGGGAGAACTGGGTGCACCCGGGCCTCAGCTAAACAATGACTGATTCCTGCAGACTTCCTGCCATATTGCCATTCTTAGTGCCACTGACTCTGACCACACGAAGGGAATAGAACATGTTTCCCAGGAGAAAAGATGCTATCCATGCACACAGTCCCTATAAAATGATTCGATTTTGGACATGCTAACATGGGACTCTCAGACTCAGGAGCCACGGACTTCTCTAAGGACTGGACTAGCTGCTTCACACACTTAATTCGTGGGTTCCTGCAAGACCTCCTGGGGTAAACACGGTCACCCTCATGTACGGATATGGAAACTGAGGCGGAGAAGGATCCAATCCCACACACAAGGTCACGGAAGGAGAGGTGACATTGCAAACCGCTTTATCACACCATCTAGCTTCTCTGCGCTTCACGGTGAAAAGAAGAACTCGACGGAGAAAGGCTTCTGCTGCAGATAGAATCACTCTGTGCAATAACATGAGGCCGGGAGCTTGTTACAGACAAGGACAGGGGGTTTCAAACCGACGCTGAAGCAAGGAAGGGCCGGAACAGGCTGCAGACAGGGTCCCAAACCCTACGTACTCAGGAATTGAACTTCTCAGCCTCAACCCTGATTTTCAAATCGGTTGTCAACTACGCTTCACTTCTGCTTCCTCCAACGCTCCTGACTCTCCCACCGACTTTATGAATGCACTTTTTTCTGGCTCTCCAATTCATTTTAAATTTGATAAATTAAGGAAAAGCAGACTGCATTTACTTCGAGTCTCCCCCTGCCCCATCTCTCGTATCCAAATATCATCTATCTCATTGAAAAGTCCAATCAACCATGAAGCCATGAGTTTGCATGGGAATGCATTCCTGGGGATTCTGATACATCAAATCGTTCTTTTAGCGGCCAGGAGAGGGGAGGTCTGCATGTAACAAAGACTGAGACCCACCAACAAGCCACTCAGGTACCACACCAAATGACTAATGACTTATTTGTTTGTGACGCATTTTATTAATTTTGGCAATTTTCTTACTTAGACTCTAATGACATCAAAAATGTTCCTGATTTCTTCATCAAAAACAAAACAAAAGCTATATAGGGGTGCCTGAGTGGCTTAGTCAGCTAACTGGTTGCCTTCGGCTTAGGCCATGATCTCAGGGTCCTGGGATGGAGCCCCGCATCGGGCTCTCTGCTCAGCGGGAACCCTGCTTCCCCCTCTCTCTCTGCCTGCCTCTCTGCCTACTTGTGATCTCTCTCTGTCAAATAAATAAATAAAATCTTTTTTTAAAAAAAACTATATATTTTTTTCTTTTAAAAATAGAGTTATTTTTCTCCTCTGCAAATTATCTGCTTCTGTGACATTATTCTAGTGTTGGTTCTGGTTACAGATCACAGCTCCCCCAACTAACTTGAACTTAAGGAAGCCCCTTACCCTCCAAGCCTGTGTTGTCACATCTGACCCAGGACTAGCAATATCTACCTTTAGGAAGAAGGGAAGAAGGGAAATAAATACATAAAATAAATATGTATACATAAAATAAATAAAATACAAAAGCAACTCACATGGGCCAAAAAGTCAAAGAAAAATAAGTATGTTCTATAAGCATTGGCAAGAACGAGTCACCATGAATCAGGATGTGTAAGTAAGGTTAGAACACTTTTTGTACCATTACTCCAGCTTCGTAGACAACATAGGCAGCTATCTGGAACAAACAGATAAGGAAATCACAACTGGCCATGAACTATAATAAAGTCACACACTGACCAATTCAACTGGGCAGATGTCTCTTTGAGAGCTAAGCACACTGTGTTATTTACTAAAGCAAAGAGAGAGGAAGGGCATCTGTACGTATACGGGAGAACCCCGCCGTTGATGACACTGTGTTATTGTTGGAAGTATGGAAATTTGGACTTGGATAGATTTGATTTCAATCATACTTCTTTCACTTACTATCAGAATGACATAGCAAACTTACTAAATTTTCTTGACTTTCAGCTCCATTCTGCAAAAGTCATGATGTGAGTAGCAACTACTATAATTTATACAGGCAACAGCAAGTTTAAAATATCCATTTCTATGACAAAGCTTATTGTGACAAGTGTCTCCTATTCACCCTTCTGACTCACTAGTCTTGCTTCTCAGAAGCAATCATTATTACCCATTTTAGCTATTTCTTTTAGCATTTAAAGTTTTTTTTAAAAACTTTATTTTTTTTATGTTTATTTTTTAAAAAGGGCTGTTTAAAAATTGATTCTTGAATTCTACATTTTAGAAATGTTCTACTTATTTTCCATTATGGTGGATGGATATTGTGTCCTCTGAAGCAATATCTTAGTTAAATTAGTAATTAGCTTCTATATTTTATGACTATTTAAATATTGTTCCCTGCTGGACCCAAACTATTAGGCACTTATTCTTTGCACGAATGCCTTCTTAAGGTTAAAAAATGTTGTTATCTCTTCGTTTGCTTGTTTTCAACATATCCATTGTAAAAATTTTTCAAAGATCCCTGTAAAACCCCTACCAATACAATCCACTTACTTTCAAATGCACTTGATAACCCAAACATTTTATTTCCTTTGTATTTTTTCTGGAGTCCTTCACCCTGGAACTTTTCCAGACCTCCCTCATAAGAAAGCCCTCTTTACTCTCCTCTCCATTAAATACCCTGTTTCTAGGAGCTCGTGCCTTTCCTTCATGATTTACTCCATAGTTTTGGTGAAGCATAACTTCTGTAGCTTCATGATAAATACTGAAAGGGACTGAAACTATTTTTCTGAGAATTCTAAGTGTCCCAAACTGAATTTTTCTCTCACTTTTAGTGATAATTGTCTGGATGTATAATTCCAGTACAAAATAAGTTGAAAAACATTGTTCTCTGTCTCCCAGTTTCCAGTGTTGCTCTTTAGACATTTAATTAAATCAGATGCATGTGCATGAAATTTCTTTCCTTTTTAGACATTGCTGGCTCCAAATATTATGTTAGGCAGTTTTAAATTGTGTGGCTGTATATCTTACAAGGAGTCCTCCTGCCCCCACATTTTCTGGATGTGTGGGGTTCTTTTTAATCTGAACACTTGTATTTTACAATTCTGGATTATTGAATTATACCTTTCTTTGATATTATTCCATTCATTTTCCTTTGTCTCCCTATGCTGAAATTCCAAATAGTTACATCTAAGACTTTATCTCATCTACTAGTCTCTTCTGTGCTATTGTCTATCTCTTTTTTCCTTTTCATTGTACTTTTTGGGAAATTCCCTTACCTTTAGGTAAGAATTTTGTTTCAGTGAATATATATTCCTAGTTTACAAGAGTTCTTTTCAGTTCTCTGACAATTATTTACTTACTATAGTATTCTTTAGTATTCTTTTTTTTAAGATTCTATAAATTTTATTACTTTTTCACATGTATTTTTTTGGACTATCAACTTCCTTTCATAATTAGCCGTAAAACTCTTAAAAATAATTGGAGGCAAACTTATTGCTTCATCTGAAAGGTACAGCAAGCATATTTAAAGAGTTTTCCTTCTCCACAAACAATTTTGAGGTGAGAAGGATTTTTGGGGGGGGGGCTATCTATTCTTACCCCATAAAGCAGCAGTGTTTATCCTGACCCAGCTATATTCGTTGGGGCTTCCCAAACCCCAAACTTTCATGTCACCAGAGTTTTGGTTAGGGGTTACTGGTTTATCAGAAGAAACCACTTACAATGTCCAGTTATGGGGAATATATGTATGGCCACAGGCATTTTTAGGTAAAAGGATGTGAGGACAGAGAACCCCACCTTTCAGTACATAGAATATAATTCTCTCTAGATGTCTAGGTCCCTACCTATGTTTCTAGTAAATGTGCAAACGGACTTTGAACCAGTCTTCCCATGATCAGTCTTATGCTTGGCATGTAGAACTTTTGAGTTCTTCCGTGTTCTGACCTTCTTGTGTACATGATGTGTCTGGCTTTAAAAACATTCTCTCATTTCAACTTTATATCAGCTGTACGAAAGAGATGTACATATTAATCTCTTTTTATAGACAAGGAAAAAGGTATTTCCAAGGTCAGGACTCTATAAAATGATGGTGACAAGACCCAAACAAAGTTTCATCCAGCTGAAAGCTTATGCTATCTTGTGTGTATGGAATATGGGTAATATGCGTGTGTGTGTATATATATAATACATATATATATATGTATATATATATATATATATTTACAGTCATAATCCAAATTGGGCCATGTCTGAACAGTGACACATAAGTATAAAGCAACACAGAATTTGGCACTGATCACCATAAGAGTGTTATCAAACTTAAGCAAAACACCGGCTTAGAAAGAAAGTGAGAAAGTAATATAATTGTCCTTCAACTTTGTTCCAAAACCAAACCTCTAAGATTAAAAAAAAAGAAAAGAAAAAAGAAAAGAAAAGAAGTTTGAATCAGCTACTACCCTCTGCTGAGGACAAATGGAAACGAAATCTTTCAGAGTAAGAAAACATAAACAGATGCTTTAATGAAAAAGCTCACATAAAACTTGGGAGGTTTGCTTTTATTGCTATTTTTTCCACTGAGAACTTATATTTGGGAACAGATTTGCAGCAGCGAGCAAGGGGTTGGCTAGCGACGCTTCCCGCTGATACATACTGCGGGTACGGACAGGGCCCTGCTCAGTGCCGCAGTGCCTGTACCTCGGAAGGAGCCATGGAAAGCTGAACTTTATAGGGAAGCTTGAGGTTTAACTCCGGCGACACCCCTGATGGCGACGGAACGTAGGCATCTGGAATAATGACAAGTTATTTAGTTTAAGGACACATTCCCAGCATCCTGCTAATCTGTCAAGAAAGAGAAAGCTGGACGCCTGCGAAATTCCAAAACATTAAGGTTCAATCTCTAGTGGCAATGAAACGCCTGAAAAATGCTTCCTCTGGGCTCCCTATGCAGGAGGGAACACCGAATTATTAACCAGAAACGTTGCCAGAATCTCTGCTCCCTTCCAGACGTTATGAATGTCTTCTTCCATCCTGTGGCTCTTTCTGCTAGGGATATGTGATGTGTGGAGGGTAAGGACAAGCAGCTCTGCAAGACAGATCATACTGGCAATTACTTTATTAAGCCTGATAAGGATTCTTGTTACGCTGAGATTGCTCACACGGGCTCCTTTAAGTAGAAGAGTTTTACCCTGAGGAGATTTCATTTATGCTGGCCTATGTGCCCCTCTCCGCAAGGTCTTTGCTCAATACAAATTTAAATTTAGCATTTAATGCAATCTGTTTCATTTGGTGACCTGAAAGCAGGAGCACTCCTGAGCAAAGCAGTGTCATCCAAAAAAACAAAAGAATGGACTTTTAAAAAAATAGACTATAATCCCAGCCCCCGCTCACACAGGGCAGGCCATATTGGAAGGAGCAGAAGGAGTGTTTGTCCTCAGGCTGCTTCAAGGATTGGATATACTGACAGGTCTCCACTTCTTTGACCTTAAACTTCCTCTTCTCCAACCCAAAATATCAACAGGAAAACGTTTCTCTCTTAATAGTTTTAATCTCATTAGTAGTTTAATGCAATTGCTTAGTCATTTAACGTACATGGAGGGAGAATTTTGTCCTCCAGCTTCAGGAACAAGTACATTCATACAAATGCTGTTTCTCTTGGCCATTCAGGTAGGCCAAAGTAAATCTAATAATCTCGCAAAATGTAATTTCCTTGCTTTCTTGAGTCATAAAAATGATGCATCTGATGTCAGTGATAAAGAGAATTAACCAGATTTTATGCAGAATGGGCTTTTTAATTATTTGTAGTTGCTTCATTTCAGAATCCCCTTTGTATGTTTAAGAAATCTCCTCCTCATTTGGCAGAATCCAATTTTCACAACCAAATTGAAAATTCCAGTCGCTCCCTTTCCCCTCCAGAGCCCTGGCTATGGCAGGTCCTAAGGATCTGAGCTCTGCCAGCCCTGCACTTGCATCCCCTGCTTCTGAACAAGAAGCTAATGATGCAAAGCAGGAAGGAACTGCACAGAACAGGGTCTGGGAGGGGTTGCTGTGGCAGCTGTGTCCACTGTCCCACAGATGGTTATGGTGATGTCCTCATCTGACTAGGTATTTAGAGGACAGACTGAATGGTCCCGAGCTGCGTAGCTTTCAAGCTGGGCTAGCTGGCTTTCCTAGAGTTTCTGTTAGCTACCTAACAGGCTTAACTGCAATTTACTTTTATGTTTAAATTAGTCATACAACTGGCCAACGTCTATTGCTTGCAAATAGGAACTCTGACTGATACGTTATACGTTTCCTGTCTGCTCTAATTTTTCAGCTTTGGGACATCTATCTAGATCAAGAAGATACACAACAATCTCTAATTTGGAAATGCATGTTATTCTAATACAATAATTACAATCTCCCTCAAATTATTTACATGGATAGGTGTGTTTTCTGGATGGTGGCAAAGAAAGGATGAATGAAGTCAATTTGCAGCTATCTAGAAAATGCTCGTATAAATTTTTTATATCAAGATAATGATGGGACCTTATAAAACCATGATAAAATTTGCTTCCAGGGAACAGTCTACCCTTGGGGAAAAATATATTGCTTTCATTTTTTTCCCCTTACATCAGGAATCAGGGTAATCTTGCTGTGGAAAACAGCCATATTTTTTTTAAAGATTTTATTTATGTATTTGACAGACAGAGATCACAAGTAGGCAGAGAGGCAGGCAGAGAGAGAGAGGAGGAAGCAGGCTCTCCACAGAGCAAAGAGCCCTATGCGGGGCTCGATCCCAGGACCCTGAGATCATGACCTGAGCCAAAGGCAGAGGCTTTAACCCACTGAGCCACCCAGGTGCCCTGAAAATAGCCATTTTTATTTGAGACTACAAGTATACTCCCTCAGTTACTTTTACCTGCTTTCCTAAAATAGTCTCGCCCCTAACATACATGCAGTCAGAGAAGGACACTGGCTAAGCTGACACCATATAAGCTGTGGGAGAGAGGGAAAGATAACTAAGTCAAACTCTTCATCCTCAAGTATCTTACAGTATAATCTTTAAGCTAAGATTAGTATTAAATAATAGGAATAAAAAAACAAGCTTTCATTATCTTAAGAGAGATATATGCCAAGTACCATTGTGCTATAATGACAGAAGTCCTCACTCTTTTGGGGACTCACAGAAGGGCTCATGAAAGATATGAATCTAGACAAATAATCCATTTAGAATTTGATGTTGATGGTACAACTTCAACCATAAACATAATCCAACAACTTCACCACCAACCAATTATTTTACAGCCGTTTCTTTCCTTCCTTGTTTTAGAAGTTTTCATTTTAAAAATAAAATGTATGTATTATTTTAAATAATAAATATTTTATTCTTATTTAACTAAAATTTATATTAAATAAAATAAATAAAATATTTAAATATTTTAAATAATAAATATAAATATATATTTAAAATATGTATATTTTAAAAATAAAATGTATGTATAAATAAGAACACTTATAATAATAACTTATATATGTATTATATATTGTAATAACTTATAATAATAACATATTTATCAGAAGTACATAACAAGCAGAGCTTTGGGGGCAACATAAAAATAAACTGTGTACAGAAACCAGAGAACAATATGATGATCTCACCAATGACATTTTAGAAGGAAAAATGGCTAAACCAAAGCCCAGAAAGTCCTCTAACACTTGGCATGCTCTGTTTCAGCTTTACTGGAAGACGAGTCTCTCATGTGTACTACGGAATATTAAAAAATAAAGTGACGTAGTCTACACACACCACTTTCAGGGACTCAGCTTCACTTACACTCGGATAAGGATGTCAACAAAACCCCATCGAGATATAAAGTCATCTTCATTACAATATAAACAGGTGGGTGTGAGTGAGAAGTGAGGGATGGGAGTTCTTTCATGTGTAGCCGGCACTGTCCCAGGGGCTGGGGAGAATTTCTGGTTCACAGGTGAGGAGTGCTCTGCAGTGAGAATGGGGGTAACTCATCACATACTCGCTGGCCTCGCGAACAAATGAGTCTGAAAGGCTCCAGCTCTGACTCGGTGTTAACCAGGCAGCTGTCAGATCAGATATGTGCTTCACGGGGTGACTTATTCTGGAAAGGAGATCATCCAGATTGCAACTGTATCACTGTGATCGCGGAGAAGACACCTCCTTTAAAGTAAAATCCCCGGGAAAACTCTGGTTTATCCATCAGTCCCTTGTGAAGTGGGCTTTCATTATTCTGGGTCAAAAGTCTTAGCATGCAATAGATCATAGAGACTCTTCTAAACCATTTCACATTTTCAGAAGCTCGGACTAAACACTCAACAATGCCTTTTCTACACCATTAAAAGATTATTGCAGTGTATGACAACCCCAGCCCAGCATCGGTGGTAGACCGCGGCACAGGAACACACACACATTCTAGGTCTATTCCACGCCGCTCAACCCCAGATATAGAACATTTCTAATGGAGGTTCTCCCCAGCCCTCGGATGTTTTGAGAGGACTCCGAGTACATAAATGGGCCTGTACCCACATCACAAATGTAACAGACTTCCCTGCTGGAAGAGTTGGCAACAGTCACTCATTAGACAACAAAAATTCACCCCTCCAGGGCTGGCTTGTTCTTCATTCTCATCACCAAGAGCATCATCATCATTATCTGTCCATCATCCTCAACATCACCACTACTAACCCAGACTCATTCTAGCTTACTATTTATACCGAACAAAAGACAGGAATTTTCAAAGCCCAAAAAGAAACCCCAGGGGACCAAAAGGTCTAGATTAGTGCTACCTTTCAATGCATTATTAAAAATATATATTTGTTTAATCTCCTAAGCAGTGGAAAATGATGGCCCACCCTCAGAGGAATCTCATTGCACCTGCTGTCCCACAGAACTTTTTACAAAAATGAAAATGCTCCCTATCTGCACTGTCCATACAGAAGCCACTCCCCACACGTGGCACTTGAGCACCTGAAACATGGCCAGTGAGAGTGAGAAAATAAATTTTTAATTTAATTTAATTCTAATGAATTGAAATTAAGATTGAATTAGCCAGATATGGCCAGCGGTTGCTGTAAGGGACAATGCAGGCTTCATGGACAACAGCTAAGAAAGTAATTTTAGAGAGGGTCACAAAATATTCCTCATTTTGTTATTTTCCATGCTTTCAATATTTGCTGTTTAGGATATAAACAATATAGTTATTTAATAAATTTCCTTTTTATGATGAAATAGTTAAAATGTTACCATCAGAAAAGAAACAGAGAGAAAAGAGACTGAGTTCTTCCTGTTAATTAATTCTTTTTGGCTTGATACATAAAAAACAGAGAGACATTTATAAATGTATATGAAATCTTAATTATTAATTTGATGTCTATTCCTGTAATGATAGTTTCACTGGGACTTGAGAAGCTGGTCAAATTTGAGAGCACAGGCATTCCAATGTTAAGGAGATAGGGAGGCTGTGCATAACTCCAAGATGCTTTATAGAAAAGCCTACACTTGATGTTTTTGATGGAAAATTAAACTTCATGGCATTAATATGATTCTATAAAGTCAACATGGATACTTCCCTCTGGCATCTACTTTATGTGGAAGAGCAAGTTTTCCCTAGTTTTTATATCTCTGTGAGTCTTAATTGCCTGGGAATGACTGAAGCTAGGTGTTAGTAATTATTTTATGAAAACAATCTCAAATGATAATTGTTTATTCTATACTCTCTTTAACCTCCAAATAATGTGATTCCTCCTTCTTTTGAAATGCTCGGTAACTCACCACTCAGACGTATGTTTGAGCCGCTGTATATTGACCTTATTTCCTGAGGAGTGTAAGCAACCTGAAAGACAAAGCTGTATCTCGCACATGGTAGTGTAACCCACGTGGACTAAATGAGTGCCATTTCTTTGTAGATGTTCCAGAAAAGTCTATGGAATTGAAGAGTGTTGTAGTGTGATACTAGATTACACTCATAATCCTTCTTCTATAGGGCTCCCTATACAACCTGGTGGAAAGTACATGCATTTACAAAGGAAAAAGCAATCAGTTACATAAGTAGCAGGGAAAGTATCCATGAATATGGTATCATACGCTTGCCTTATCATCTTGGGGACATCGACCTGCCCTGAGGGTTTGTATGGCGGCCTTTGTAAATAGAAGAAGAAATATCTTATTAATCTATGACCACCTCAGGGCGTTCACCTGGAATTTCAAACAACATTCTCGGGAGTACTTCTAAATACTACCTCTTAAAGAAACAGACTGGGAGATGGGCTAAGAAAGCACGTTTTTGCTGTAACTATTGATCTTGTTTTTTTATTTCCAGTTAATAGGAAACATGTCCTTGACAACAGTAAAACATTGTTAATGAAAACAACACTTTAGATCTGCTGCTTGCAATAATGTATTGAGGAGAAACAGGTTTTTATATAGATTATCTAAAATCACACGCACACAAAAAATCCCCAGCCACAATACATAAGTAAGGCCTTAATTACATCAATCCCTTCCATACCAAAAAATAAGCCCTTTGAATTTTTACCTTAATTAAATTACCTTAATGCATACCCCCTTCTATTACATTATCTTTTAATCCTATAACAAGCACACAAGCTATAAACTGTACCTTGATCTGATAATAAGGACCTAAATAAAAATTGCCCAAGTGGACCAGTTACTCCATTAAACTGAGACACTAACGTTCAGATTTGGAGAATGTTCTCTGCCCGTGTTCCATCTTTTCCTGCTCTCCCCTGGAAGAGATATTAATCACTAGGGACATTCCCAAGCAGGATGCAAAAACCAGAAGGGACCCTAAACAGAGAGATGGTAATAACAGCAGCAAGAAAGGGACCTGGGCAATACCCCGCCTAAAACATGTGACATGCGAGCCATAAACACAAACTCGGTTCTGAGATCCTGAATGAAGCTGAGGCCTCTAGAGCTCCCTGAATTAATCTTGCAGGTTCTTTTTCAAGATCTGATTAAGCAAGAGAAGAGACAACACAGAGCGATGCAGATGTGGGAGAGCAGAAACGTAAAATGCAAAGCATCTTCCATGGCCCCACCTTCGTTTCGGGGAGAATGAGTCTCGCCAGATGGTGGACTGCTATACTTGTAATTTTACTGTGGCATGTGCTGGAAGGATTAAAAAAAAAATGCAAGCACTGAAAATGTCACGCAGTGTGAAAGGCTTGTATGAAAAGGTACAGAGCTGTCTTTCAGCACACAGTCTACAAAAGCTTTTCAAACTGTTGCCTCATAACAGCTGCAGTGGTTTGATTCCTTAAATTGAAAAGACTTTCTCTTGTATGCTATCAAAGACGGAAGCTGACTCGTTAACCCACAAACCAAATAGGCCCTGAGTCTCGAGGTCCACCCAGGCTTCATTCCCACATGGCCACGGACCACGGCCAGCCTGGTAACGTGGAGCCAAGATCGGAGCCCCTGCCTTCCGCTTCCCTCCAAGCAGGGCTGGAAGAACTGTGCTTCCCTTCAGTGGGGATGGGGGTGGTGTTGGGGGCATGGGAGGCTGCTTTCCTGACCCAAATCTGCGGGTCAGACCCGGCCAGGTAAGGCACGGCCCCTGCAAGGTGGCACCTGATGTTGCCGAGAAATGGCACTCTTTAATGTATTGTTTAATTTAATTATATTCTTCTAATTTGCCTGTTCCTTCAGAAAGCAGAGCACGTCAAATATTGATTATCCTTTGAGGGAAATAAAAGCCGACAAATGGTTTTACTCTTTCAGAGCACAACAATGTAATTGGTCATTGTTCCTTTCTTAATTCATCCCATAATACTTCCCTTCTCTATTCTCTTCGAAGGATTCCAATTTTGTTTTCTCTGTAGAGTACACGGATATAAACTTATAAGGACAAGGGGGCTGTTTATTGCGCGTGTGTTGCAAGGCAAGCACTGCGCCCACATGTCTCAGTAAATGAGCCCACATCACCCTCACATGGGACTGGGGCGGAGGGGCGCTTGTCATCTACATTCTACAGATGAGGCAACCGAAGATTACAGAGATCAAATGTGGCACCGGAGGCCATGACCCCAGGCTTAAGAGCGGGTTGTATAACACAACCTTACCTCCGTCTGCTGGACCCCTGATCCTGTAGCGAGCACCACAGCAAGCAGGCAGGAGTTCGATAAAATGGAGAGTTGGAGCTCACCAGCAGGAACAGTACATGCATTATTATACACTTATCAGCCGTTTTTCTGTGTTTGTGTTTTTTAAAGACAGGCAGCCCTTCCTGCCTCATCAGAAAAGAAAAAGATCCTTGACACTGAAGAAAAAAAAAAAAAAGATTGCATAATGGGCAGTACTCTGTCGAAACTAAAGGAGGAAAGGGTTTTTAAACAATTACGAGAAAAGAATAAAAATCAAGATGGAGAGAGAGACAGAAGAGGACACAGAAGAGATCCCATATACGGAGTAGAAGCTCTGGGTAAGGACCAACTTTCGCTTTTATTACCAGCGTGTCCTTCACTCTACAGACCAAGTTGACTTCACAATATAATGAAATAGATCATCAGCAAAGCCTCTTCCATGTTTTAACTCTACGATTACAAATTTTTACATAAAGAACCCATTTTGTGGGTAAAATTCTATCACCAGTCATGAGGTAGGACATGAGTCTACTTGCTAAAAGCTTAGAGTCAGCAAGGTCCAAAGCTGTCCTTCAGGGTTTTCTGGCTGCTTCCTGGACCCAGCTTCTTCCCACCATGAGGGCGGACACCCAGAAACTGCCCTAAGTCACCTCCTCTGCACAGAGCTGAGCAGCTCCTTAATCCAAACAGAACATCGATCTCTTCTGTGTATTTGTGTTCTGCTTTGATATTCGGAGCTTACCTCCTACGACGTTGGTATAGATGTGTCTGTATCAATATATTTTCTACATTAAATTCCCAGAATCCAAGGAGGAGGTCCGTGGCAACATGCTGCACCTAAAATTTTTGTGCCTGAAAGAGTTTCATATTATGAAATGTCTCAAACATTAACCAGCTTCTTCAGTAAAGAACATTCTATTCCAAGTGCAGCCACTGGCGTAAGTTACCATCCACAGCAGCACAAAGGCAGGAAGTGAGGGTGTCGGGGAATGGTTTGAGGACAGCTTGATAACACATGGCTTTCCTGTGCATGGTCAGTCATCTTATCACGCAGGGGACCACATATCTGGAGGCTTTGGAGACTCCGTGAGGAGTTCTGTATGGGCACATGCAGGAGATCATCACGGGCTGCGAGGGAAGGGAAAAAGTGAACAGAGAAGTTTGTGAAGCAAGGCTCGAACGCATCATGTCTACCATCGGGATCTCTGCTGTCACTTTGCTCACCACTAGGGTTGGTCACAGTTGGCTGGACTAGCAACTGAGTGTCCTTTGACATTTTGAAATGAAAACAAAAGCTCAAACGATTGGGATTGCTTGATCAAAGTTTGCTAAGTTCAATGCGATGGAACAGTTAACTTCGGGAAGCTAAAAGATGGGTGCTACCTGTAAAAATGAGGGTGTCCACCTCAAAGGGTAATTCAGACCCACTCCTGTCACCCTTCAAGGCAACATTAATAACCCGCCTCACCCTTATCAATGCTTCCATCAAGGCCATTCAAGACTTCTCAAAGGCATCAGACTCATTTGCACTTCTGAGCAGGAGTTATTACCATAAGAGAGTGCTGCACGGTTCAAGATTCATCAGTGTGCGCATTTGGAGAGGAGAACTTTCAGTCACTCCAGAACACCGCTCCGATTTCAGCCACGTGTGACACCCACGGGGGAAAGAGTCAGTGTGTCGTATCTCACTGCACACTTCCTCCTTCGTCCTCAGTGCCGAGGCCTTATCAGCATTCAGTGGGAAGGGCAGGAGAGGACAGCTTGATCAGTCTTCCCTCCTGCTCTCGCTCTCAGTCAAGATGTCTGGGCAACCCACTTTCTCTTCACTTCCCGCACAGGCTGGCAGCACATTTTGAAATCTTTACTGGACATCATGCTGAAAACACCTCCTTCCCCAGAGTGGATTACACAGCAGCACCTTAGCTAGAGACAGGAGATCGGGTTTATTTCTTCCTGATGAACTTTCTAGAGTGGCTGGTTGCCTGGGCCCCACGCCTGGTCGGAGCAGCATTTGGTAGAAGGAGTTCAGATGGCAGCTCCATGACCAACAGTGGTGACAGGAAGGCTGGCTTTGTGAAGATGAACTCATTTTCATACCTTTTTGATTGTTTTATTGGGGGGTGGGGCATTTCTGGGAAGGTAAGGGGACCTGGGCCACTCAATAAAAATGTTGAACATGACGAGAATCAAAATCACTGCGTGTCAGAGTCTGGAGGCCATTTGAAGATGCCCTACTCCACCGGCCCATCCACGCTGGAATCTTTGGCAGCCCCTGGTGGTGTCGTCCCGGCTGCCCGTGTTGTCCACTGCTGTCCACGTCTACACACCCTGTCTGTGAGTTCAGTTCTTTCTTTCCTGTCCCCTCTGCACTCGGGTTCCTGTCCACTCACTGGGACCAAACATCAGCAAAATCCGTCTTCTGACTGACAACCTCATAGACACTGAAGCTGCCACCATCCTCTCCAAAACCCATCCAGTATATTCTTATACTGCAAAACTCCCCATGTGCGGTGTCCTGGAACTTCCTAGAAGTGCAGAAGCTCAGGTCTCATCGTAAATCTATGGAGTGTGACAACCCCTCTGAGGGACTCTGTTGCACACCAGGATGTGAGAACAGGTGGGCTGGAACGTTCTCGAAGGGAAGGAGAGGAAAACCTGGAAACCACGAGCGACACATCCAGGAGAGAGCAGACCCTGTTCATCAGGGCAGCTGGGGAATGCCGAGTAAGCAGTGAGGTCTGGTCCACAGGGTCCCACAGTCATGATCAGGAAGGATCAAGTCTGGCGGGGCTGAATCCAGAAGGAGAAGGGCCGATTCTCAGAAATGAAACAAGGTTTTACCTACTGCTTTTACCATCTTTCAGACTGCTGAAAGCAGAAAGGGGTGACAGGAGGCCTCCGTGCCTTCGTCTCCTTCCATCTACCCGAATCCCTAGTCTGTGCATTTAAATTAAATGAGGTAAGTTACGTGTAGCACCTGGCCCCCAGCAGACACTAGTGAGGGGTATCATCATAATCACTTTTCAGGTTACCAAGTAGGTGGTGGTGGTTGTTTTTACAAAACACAAACATTTTGAAAGAGCTATCTATTCCTACTTCCTCATACCTAAGTTCTGCAAATACCTGGAATCTGGTGACTGTGGGCAGACGTTACCAATAACCTCTGGTTTGCAAGTTCACAGAGTTCCTCGAAGTCTGTATTATTTAATTGTGTGGAGTCCTTGCATCTCTGCGAAATGTTCCAACGGGGCCTGTCTGTCTGCCCACAGCTCCCACGGCTGCCCCTGGACACCAAGTCTGGATCTCTTCTATCGTTCTTCCTGAGGGCAACTATGCATCTCTGTTCCCTCTACAATCACCCTCTATTTCGGTAATACGATCATGCTTTCCACGGGGGCCCTGCCTGTCAAAAGAAGTTTCCAAAGTCTATTTGTCCTACCTCAGTTCCAGACCCACAATTCTACCAGCTCTGTTCTAGATGCTCCAGCAACACAAACTCTCATAAGTCTGGCCCAGCCCCAGATCTTCTCCTCTCACCTCCAACTGCATTGCCTCCTTCAGACAGTGTGCTGCTGGTAATGGAGTTATCTGCAGGGATCCAGCTTTGAAAGCTCCCTATTGGGGCACCTCGGTGGCTCAGTCAGTTAAGTGACTGACTCTTAGTTTTGGCTCAGGTCGTGATCTCAGGGTCACGGGATTGAACCTCATGTCGACCTCCGAGCTCAGTGGGGAGTCTGCTTGAGACTCTCTCTCCCTCTCCCTTTACCCCTCCTCCCTCTAAAGTAAATAATATTTTTTTTTAAGAAAAGAAAGCCCATAGTCATAGTATACGCTTTTTCCTTCTTTCCACACATATACTCATGTGCTTCTGTGCACACACCCATCCCCCAGTCCTTGATCACCTCTAACCCAGACTCCAATAAAATGGCTCTTCATGGGCATGTCCCTGGGCTTTCCACACTTGCATTTGTTGCAGATGTGGCGATCGGACTGATTTCTCTAAGTACAGTGGCATCGTGTTGTTCTCCCTTCCCTCCAATGATCATTCTCTACTTTCTCCCTTTGCCCATGTCTCTCTCCTTGTTTGGAGTGCCCTCCCCATCCCCAGCTTCTATGCCCCCACCCCCAAATCATCCCGCATTTGTCATCACTTCCATGAAGCCTCCCCTGCTCCCCTCCAACTAGACATCATTTTTATCCGTCGACACTGTGGTGCCCTCCACGGTATCAGCATGCCTCTCATTAGCTCTGTGCACGGCTTCTGTGTATTGTTACTTCTCCTTGAAGACAACCATATGCTCTGTTCAATCTCATAGCAGCCACAGCTCCAAGACCAGAGTACTGAGTTCAGTAATGCCTGTTGAACTGAATTTTTAAGCTCTGCATTTGACCACCTAAAAGATCGCAGCAGCAAATTAGCCAAATCAAATGACGGAAGGAACTCGGCTGGGGACGTAGCCAGGGTTTGTCACTTCCTAAGCATCACCCGTCTGTCTGCACCGCGTTCCAATTCACGTCCTTTTAGCGAGTGAGCACTCTGGAGCAGAATCCTGCCGGGCTGGGGGTAGTGGGTCCTCCTACCTTCTGGGTAAACACAGGCTCAAACACATCTGTCTACACCGAAAATTGCATACATGCTTTTTGCTTTCCCTCCTGAGAGAGTAACCCAGCACAATTTCATCTGTGTCGTCAGAGCCGAGCTGAACACTGAGATAACCGGAGACGTTGTTTTCTAAAGCCACGTGGGTCCACATGGACGTTAGTGCTGCCTGTGGGCTTTGCATCAAGTGCATCGTGTGAATGTCACCTTGGGGTCTGATAATTGCATTATTTACTCTGAAGCAGGTTAGTTTAAGAGGAGTGTGACACTGGATCTCAACACACATAAAGGAACATATAATAAAGTAATCTTAACTTTGATTTCTGGAATAGATACCAAGGATAGGATTGGGAATGCTCTAGATAACACCCACCAAATCGTATGAAATAAAGCTAATATGTGAAAATGATGTAGCTTCTTCAGGGATACTGCATAGGAAGAAGGTGGTTCCACTGCTACTTGTTTCTGCTTGCCCTCCCCACAGTGAGCAGGTCCCTCATCGCTTCCGCAGAACCCAGGACTGAGAAAAATACAGTCCTCCCCAGTCCAGCCCGGAGCCCAGCAGACCTGCGGGAGCACAGCAAAAACCAACTGCTCTCATCTTCAGGAGCAAGCAATGCAGGCAGCCTGAGTCCGTACAGACGTCCTCATTTTCAATGCCAGACTAAATTGCAAATAGAGCCGGTTTAATACGTCAGGTTTTATGTGTTCCTGGAGAAATAGGTAGCAGACAGCTCTCTCTAGTGTGGTGCCAACTAGACTCTCTCTCTCTCCATGAGGTTGGGAGAAGCCCCAGCCTGGTCCGTGCGTGGCCCTGTGCTGCAGGGAATCGCAGACAGTCTCATCCACCCCCTGGGAAGGGATGGAAGGGATTCCAGCTTCTGGGCTCTGTCCACGGTGTCCCCAGACAGCTTCTTGGGCACGATGCAAACACCTGACTCCCAGGGAGTGATGGATGCCCAGGACAGCCTCAATCCACATTTCAGCTTCTCAATACACTGATCCGACCACTTAGCTCTGGCAAGCCGGAGATATGACATCCTCCCTGCTCCCTCCTGCGAGACAGAGGAACTCCAGTGTGCAGGGAGGTTTGCACTGTAAGTCTCTCAGATGGATCCCTGCTATCCCTTCAGGCTGATTATTAAACTTTCTTGAACGACCTATGCATTCATGAGCCTTTTGGCATGCTCCGTTTGTCCATACTTTCTGGCCAACGACAAATTGAAGAAGTCATCCTTGAGGGCTGTATTCAACCTGGGAGATTTATGGCCATTATAAATGCAAAATGAAGCACTTAGCAGGTTAAGAAATGGACACACCCCAGGGGAATCATATGTAGACCATGATCTAAACAGAGACAGACAGAGAAGGGAGAGAACATTCAAGAACTCATCACATGATCCTATCATAAAGAAAAGTGGGATGTCCACATCCTGTTTCTATTCAAAAAACCCAAGCCAAAAGGAAACAAGGAGAAATGGTCTATGAGACTGAATGACTTGATGGTCGTGGAACAGGAACTTGAGAGGAGCTCAGCCACATCCTTTCTTGCTCTGGCTGCCCTCACGCTCTCATTCCAGCATCAAGGGGACAGAAGTAGCACCAGCAGATTCAGGCGTGAAGCCGCACGTCTGTTCCTCAATGGAGTGTCTTCTGCGGAGCCTTCCTGCCGTCCCCTTACAACACCATTATTTCCCTTCGTAAAATGTCCGCCCGGAGCTCTAGCAGCTGAGTGTGGGAAAAAGGCTCTGCACCCAGACAGACTTGAGATCAAACCTGGTGTATCTTAGCCCAGGCACCAGGCAGGCCACTAAACGTCCTGAAGCCTAACATTTCTTTTCATCTGTAACGTGGACACAGTAAAATGCCACTTCCCGGGTGGCTGTAATGGTCTCAAATACTGGATTTAAAGCACTGGGCCCCAGTCAGGACAGATCATTACGACGAGGGGTGGATGTCAGTGGACCCACACCTGAATTGTGATCAGATGGCACAATGCACGTTGGCACTGAGGGGACCCCAAAGGGTGTTTATCATAATGATCACACTATTTAGAATGTTCTATGCATGTATTTGTCACAGATCCTCAATATTTAAGAAAATCTTACAGGCCATCTAGTTAAAATTTATACCCAAAGCTGCAACTCCTTGTGTCATAAATTCTGATTAATTATTGCATTCATTTATAACATTGAGTCAGTACACTGGGTACCCACGAAGACGATAAATGTGAAATCAGGCATGTGATTCCTGGGGTGCGCCTTTATGGATGCCTCTGTACCAGAGCGCCTGACTGCTTTTGTTGTCCCTGATGATTCTCTGTATCTTTTGTCCTCCAATTCCCATCACCACACATGTGGATAGCCTCCAGAATCTGGAAATTCATCGTCTAGTGCACCAGCTCAAAAAATCCTTTTTGGCAAACCCTTAACATATGCTAAAAAGTAAATTCTTTAGACAAAGCTAAAAAGAATGCAGCTAAGAAATTCTCAAAGACTGAAACGGGAAACTTAAAAGAGACCCTGCATCAGGGTGCCTGCGTGGCTCAACTGTTAAGCATTTGCCTTCAGCTGAGGTCATGATCCCGGAGTCTTGGGATGGAGCCCCACATCAGGCTCCTTGCTCAGCGGGGAGCCTGCTTCTCCCTCTGCCCCTCACCTCACTCGTGCTCTCTCTCAAATAGAGAAATAAAACCTTAAAAAAAGGTTTTATCTGTGTATCTCCTAATCGCAAGGCATTTTGCTGGCACCTGTGGGGAAACAGAGGCAACAAAACATCCCCCCTTTTTACATAACTAATACCAGATGACCCGCTTAGAGCTTTTCTGAATGTGAAGCGTGGATAAAGCAGAACAGGTACCATACGACTGGAAGCAAGGTGAATGTTATGGTAAAGGTTTTAAGATTTAACTTAAGATAATCTATTCCAGTATCATATCCTTTATTATCCTTAGTCACTTCCAACTGCATGTTCATCATATACTCTGCCTTGCTGTGGTGTTTTCTCTCAATGAGTTTCCTTCTCACTTTCTTTTCCGTCCTCTTTAGCCCCCAAGTTCAGTCTGGCAATTTCTAACACTTGGTTTTAAACACTCTTTAAATGCCACGCACGTTCATTTGTTCAGCCAATGACTGAATGCCCAACGCGTAACAGATAGAAGAGACACAGTCTCTGTCCTCACTGAACTAGGTGTACATCATACACACACGTGTCCACACACGTGAACACACACATTAACTCTCTGATAAGAATAAGGCATTGCACAAGAAAACTGTAAGAGTACAACTTAGAGTGGGTTGGTCAAACTTCAAACGCGCTGGGTCCTCAGTGTCTGATAAAGAGACCACACGTGCAAGCCTCTAAGGCAGGAAATGCATTTCCTTGAGTTACTGAATGAAGAGTGGAAACAGAAAGCACACTTTTGATGTTTCCCAAATGGAAAAGTCAAGAATTTATATTTTATAGGTAGGAATTATATATAACAGTGAGCATTACAGATTGCCCGTTAAATACAGAGAGAGATCGGCAACGACGCTAAAGTTACATTGTATCTCTCTTTCAAATATACCTATCCCCACACCCCCAAAACTCATTTTAAATAGTGTAATATCAATATATGTCTGATATATTTCTGTTTTTTGGTTATTAGAGAAAGAAGCAGTTAGTTCAAGATTTTTAACATACATGTATTAAATTTTGATGTTAGGCATTTGAAAGGAACAAACTCTCTCAATGCTGGCCAGACCAGGAAGTACGTAGTTAAGATGTAGTTAACTTACACTTAATACATTGATTCAATTCCCATAGCTCTGTGCTAGCAGCATCCTGTGTGAATATATATATATATTTTTTTTTTTTTAATTTGGTCTTATTTTACTTTTACTAAATAAGCCCTGATTTTGCGTGGTTAAATTATAGAAAAAAGAATGGCATACATGCCGTTATATATAGATATATATTTTTAATAAAATCATGGACAAAAGTTATATCAAATTTCCATTTATATTAGATTAAACTCTCCTCCATGAAACTGACTTATATTAATAAGTTTCTTTGTTATTCAGAATATCTGAAGTTAACTGAGTTTAATTAATTGGAGTCTTACTTTCTCTACAGATAAGAGGAAAACACATTGATCGCCTCTATCTCCGACTGTGAGGACATGTACCTAAGCTGGAGTCAGCAGCTATATCAATCCATAACATGTTGGAGACTGGATGGGTCCGTCTGTCCAGAACTGCCACAATCTTACTACCATCTGTTTAATTAGGATGGATGTTGAGAGTTCTCCAATGGTGTAGAACTACTCTAGAATTAACCCTTTCCTGCTAGTTCTTGGAAAATAATGCCTATTTAAGAGTAAAAAATATATATATTTGAATGACACAGTGGACAAGCAAGAAAAGGATGGCACCAAAGTTGTACAATGCCTATTTACAGGATTCTCTTTGATAAATCTAGGGAAGCTTTGCAAATTGAGTTTTGCATTCATCAACTTTGAAGGCTGCAGAGACACACTGGACCACTGGAGTTAAGTGTGCATTTTTAAAATTTAAATTAAATAATCAGTATCTAACAAGTTATTTTAATTTACTATAGTTAAATATCTACTATATAGACTATATGTATAAAATAACATAAAAATATATGATATATACTATATGATACATTGCTGTAGTTTATATATTAAATAATATACTATATGAACTCATACTATACTATATATAAGTATATGCTATGTAAAAACAGCATTAATATTTATCATAAAAATACATGTAATATAGTAAATTTTCTTGCTAATTTCTTATGGATTGTCTGAGAGCTCAGTCCCACTACCTACCAGAACTACATGTTTTTATTATACATCACCCACAAATGCAGAGAAGGTAAATTTGAAACCAATAGGGTCCAGTAGTCTTTGTTTTTTTTATTTTCAAGATTTTATTTATTGATTTGAGAGACCAGTGAGTGAGCAAAACATCACAAGCAGAGGGAATGGCAGATCCCCACTGAGCAGTAAGCCCGATGCAGGGCTCGATCCCAAGACACTAGGAATATGACCTCAGCCAAAGGCAGACGCTTAACTGACTGAGTCACCCAGAAGCCCCAGTTATTATTATTTTTTTTTTTTTTTAGTAAAATGACTCCTCGTAGCTCACATGCAATAGCATGGACTTGCAGAGAAAGAAAGAAAAAATTGGTCCAACACAGGTACAAGGCTGATTAAAGAAATGTGCATGAAAATGACAAGAATGCCAATCATGTAATTTAAGAGTTAAAAATTCCACCTAAAGAAATCAGGCAAGGATTGGTTTAGTGGCTTGACTTATTGAATTATCCATAAAACAATTCTAAATGTCTAACTGGGCTTCACAGAAGGCTCATTAAAATAAAGTGGTCCCATACCTGGGTTGTGATTTTTCCGTTGTTTCCCTCAGCACACTCCAATATTTATTGGACTTCTTTATGAAGCTTTTTTTATATTCCATCTTTGATACATGTTTCCTAGTCACCACTTTTACTGTTTATCTAACTTTCATTTGAAAAACTAAAGAGTCAAAATAGTCTTACATATCATCGTATTTATCAAAACTACTTACCTACCTGTTGGAATTTGATATTGATAAAGATCATTTCACAGTTAAATTTCAAGCTGAATAACTGAAGTTGAAAAATAAGGGATTCTTTTTTCATAGGGGAACAGATGGCTGCAAATTAATTTGCAAAGACACACTATTGCTTACAAAGAAAATACAGCAAATTAAAGATGAGAATATGAGGGATTTTTTCATGTATATTTTTAAGGGGAAACTCAAAAGACTATTCTGCATCCCCAGTTTCCAAAGGGTTTGCCTCGGTCGGTTTTCTTTCCTAAGAGCTGTTATTTTCAAGGTTTGGCAGTTCATGCTTTGGTTTTGAACCAAAACCAAAATGGTTCATTGCAAGGTTTGGCAGTTCTTCATTTTTGTTTTTCCAAGTTTGGGATTCATACTCCCTTTTTGGTATAAACTATACAACCCTAAGATTTCAACATGGCAGAACAGAAAATTGACCAAAAAGAAAGGAAAAAAAAAGATGTTTAAGTGATGCAAGGAGACTAAATGATGGCAAAGGAGACACAGACTTGGGACCAGTGTGTCTTTTGCTCAAAAGAATGACAGAAGCACAGCTTGCCAAGGGGGAGAAGGTGACGGCATACTCTTTGTCTCTTTATAGAGACAAACTAAAATAATCTTGTAAAACTTTCATCTGAAAAGATTTAAATGGGTCGGTGCATTATTTCCTTCTCTCTATTTGGCTTCTTATGGGTTGTTCCAAAAACTCTCCTTGAAGAATATTCAGGGTCTTGGGGCACTTCTCACGAGAGTTACCCAGGCTGAGGTTTTCAGAACTTGGGAAGTGCTATCATTCCCTTTAAAATCTGCACACTGGGGCATCTGGGTGGCTCAGTGGGTTAAAGCTTCTGCCTTCTGCTCAGGTCATGATCTCAGGGTCCTGGGATCGAGCCCCACATCAGGCTCTCTGCTCAGTGGGGAGCCTGCTTCCCTTCCTCCCTCTCTGCCTGCCTCTCTGCCTACTTGTGATCTCTGTCTGTCAAATAAATAAACTCTTAAAGAAAAATAAAATAAAATAAAATCTGCACACCATCACACCCCAGTACTGGGTGGTCTCAGAAGATCCCTGAGGACAATAGGGAAAGATAAAAAGCTTCCATGAGTCCAGCAGGCGGCATCTAGTAGAGTCCCTGCTACTGGCCCCAGTTCCTGTAATTTCTTCAGTTTTTGAATCTGGAGAGGAAGAAGAATCTGACTGTGCTGTTAGTTTTTGAAATGCAGCACCTGGGCAGAGAGTGGAAACCCATTCTCCTTCAGAATGAGGCATAGCAGTGATGTCAGGTCCACGGACAAGGGAAAGGCTTGGAGCCAACAGACCAAAAGACATCCACCGAATAGGCTACAAGAAGAGAAAAATTAGGGCATGCAGTTGTTGGAAGATATTCTAATTAACTTCTTGAGGCTAATAAATGGTCTATGTATGATATATTTTTTCATCATCTCAGAGAATGCCAGTTGAAATGCCTCTCCTTATGGGATGTACCAAGCAGCCCTTGAAAAGAAAGCACTAACTCTTTGGGCCACCAACTACACACTGAATTTGGTTGATCTGGCAAACTTCAGACCCAGATCCAAATGCATCTGTTTTGTATTGCAGTGATCTAAGAATACTTTTACATTTTTAAATGGTTGTTTCAAAAATAACACAAAGAAAAATATGTGACAGAGACTATACATTGACTGCAAAGCCTAAAGCCTAAAACATTTACTATCTTGTCCTTAGCAGAAAAGTTTGCCCGTCATTGACCTAAACCCTTATGTGGCTGATCATAAATTTTTCTGCCTTATCCTCTTGGGATGCTAATTTGTGATATGCTGCATTGCTCCTGAGAAAAAATAAATATGGAATCTAATGTACAATGATGTTCTTAAGATGTTAGGTATTAATGTATTTTTAATTTTTCAAACTGGTTTAAAATAAATCCAGCTAGCTAGAATGGTGCCACTCCCCTTGGCCACATGTAATTAAATACCAGATGGGTTTTGGGGAGACACCTCAAGCATTTGCTGAGTGTCTACTCTAGATAATGTACATTCAATTTCCTAAATCTGTAAAATTCTTGCTTAGTTTAACAAAAGTCACTCCTGCTGATTACCTATAACATAATCTCTATGGCAGATGTTTTCTGAGTCAGCTACTAAAGTTGGTACAGGAAAGATCAAGAAACAAAGATATCCTTGTTCTAGAAACAAAGACAGAGCACATTCATAAAGAAAACTTATAAATACTAGACTTATTGCCAAGAATCTTCCTATTATTATTTGGTTTTAAGTAAAGATAATTCTCTTCATGGAAGTCAGTATGAATAAGTTATTGAAAATATTGCTGATGCATGAAAGTTTTGCACAGTTTGCTCATCACAGTAGGATTCTGGCTCAGTCAACACTCTCCTATCTAACGACAGCCACATTCTTCATCACACGAAAATTAAACAGACTATGGTTCCTGAAATTTTATTTTTGTTGTGACTGACATTAGCTGCTGAGTTTTTTTGTTGTTATTTGGTTGGTTGGTTGGTTGGTTGGTCGGTCGCATTTGGTATCTGGGTAGGTTTTTTGTTTGTTTGTTTGTTTTTACCTTTACCCATGACATAAATCTAACTTGGGACTTCAGTTTGATTTAATGTTTCCCAGTTTTGTGGTATTCATTGATTTAGTTCATTGTCTGAAGTTGGAAATGAGTCTCTAATAATTCCTAGTGTTCCAATCCAATACTAGCTTTCCTTAAAAGACATTCAGTATTGCTTTGTGTTAATCTATGATATCTCAGAAACAATTTTTAAAACGTCATACAGAGATCATGCTCAATGTGTTTTTCAATAAAAATGTCATATTTCTTTAATGTTGTGGAGTGTCTGCTATTACTGTATAAAATCAAGTAAGCATCTTGGAATGAATGTCGGCATGCACTTAGCTTTTATTGCAAGTCAGTAAGTAGTAACATAACCTAAAATCGGAGCTAGGGACACTGCAGGAACTCAGCAACATTCCTCCCTGTGGGCCGACATGCACTGAAATGCTTGGTTTCAAACTCTGCACGCGGTTACGGGCACCTAACATAAAAACCCTGCAAATTACCTCTGGGTGTTCAGACTCAGACCAGTGATGAAGTGCACCACACACCACCTGTATGCTAATGAACAGAGAGTGGGACAGCATGCCCCATATGCTGGAAGAGCACAAGAGCTATTCCTACAGCATAAAGTACAGGAATCTGTGTTATGAGAGAATTACGTGGTTTAAAAAAATTGATTGATTGATTGATTGATTGATTGAGAGACAGAGAGCACCCGAGTTGGCGGAGGGTCAGGGCGAGACGGAAATAGAGAATCTTAAGCAGACTCTGACCACACCACAGGGCCCGGTGCAGGGCTCAAACCCAGGACCCTGAGATCATGACCTGAGCCAATATCAAGAGTTGGACAGCTAACTGACTGAGCCACCCAGGCACCCCCTCATTATGTGATGCTTTTGCTGTGGGAAGTTAACATGCTGAATAGCTTTCCAGAAAACAAACTGTGCAAGGATCCTTGCACAAAGGATTGTTTTCGCAAGGAAAGGCGATTTAAATTCTATCCCTGTATACTGTAAGGAAATTTTGGTCTTTAACAATGTCACAGTTCCCTATCTGTAATAGCCTTTATATGTAAATTCTCAACAAAATGTTATGCCCTGGGGGTAAGAGTTAAGGATTCACATATTAATTTATGCTATAGTAATTTTTTTTCATTTTTATTTATTTTTTAATTACTTTTTAGTGTTCCAGAACTCATTGTTTATTTAAAAATTCTGAAAAACCTTCCGTTCCTGCTCCCTGTGCCCTACGGGATTCTCCATCAAGCTATCTAGAGTGGAACTGTAGGAATCTGTACAAGGAAAACCAGACATGTGAAAATGGGAATTAGGAATTACTGCTCCTGTAAACTGGATTATTTCTCACAGGTTAACTCCTCACATATTATCCCCCTCATCTCTAACAATTCTTGCCTCTTGCTGACCTCCCCGAAATGCAACATCATTCATCCTTCTTCACAAAGAATTTCTAGATCCTTTTCACTTGACTTCAAACACTGTACAATATATACTATACTACATACCCTCTAAGTATGAATATATACCCATAGGTAGCATATATACATGGCGTATATTTCTAATAGTACATACATGCACAAAAATGATGTGCACTGATATTGATCCATTCAATCGAAAGTCTGTATTTGTGGGCCGTACACTCAGTGAATCGTTCATTTGCTGGGGTGCTTTGAACACTGTGGGCTCTTGAAAAGATGCATTAGCTACCTAAAAGCCAAATCATCCAGCAGCTGGGATGGCCCTCTGGCAAGTCAGGCAGCCTGGTTTTAGGGTTGGCATTCCCCCCTCCTCCTCACTGTGTGACAGCAGGGTGGTGCTCCAGCGCTCCTGAGGAGGGGGTCTACCCCCTTACCATGAAAGATGCCATATGATTACCCACCCCCATGTCTAGGACGTAGTCTCTTAAATGTGCAGGTGGTTTCTCATAAGAATCATAGAGGACTGGAGGAGAGACAACAATCTGTGCCTCCTGGGATGCATTTAATCTAACACCCTTTCTTTTAAAAAATAAATAACCCGAGCTTTGTTGAGATATAATTCACATACCATAAAATCCATCAATTTCACATGTATAACTTGGGGCGCCTGGGTGGCTCCATCGGCTGAGATCTGCCTTCAGCTCAGGTCATGATCCCAGGGTCCTGGGATCGAGCCCTGTGTCATGCTCCCTGCTCAGAGGGGAGCCTGCTTCTCTCTCTACCCCAACCCTCGCTCGTGCAATCTCTTTTTCTCTCTCTAATAAATACATAAAATCTTTAAAAAAATAAAAATAAAGTGTCAATTCAATGTCTTAGCATATTCACACAGTTGTGGCCCCACGACCACAATGCTAGAATACTTTTATTACTCTGAAAAAGAAACCCTGTGCCTTTTAGCCATCCCCGTCTCAAGGTCCTCCACTTCCCTCAGCCCTAGGCAACCACTCATCTGCTTTCTGCTTTGATGGATTTGCTTATTCTGGACATTTCATGTAAGTGGGACCATGCAGTCCACGGTCTTTGTGCCTGACTTCTTCACTGGGCACATTTCCAAGGTTCACCACGGTGTACATGGACTCATATTTCACTGCATTTCACAACAGGATTCTAGTCATTATACGGATATATCACATTTTATCTACCCATTCATCAGCTGGTGGGAATTCTGAGTTCCCAGTTTGGGATTATGATGACTGGAAAATTTTCATCCTTCTGTTTGTTTTTTTCTGCTCTCTCCCCTGCACTTGCCGCAGTCTGGATGCTGACTTTCCTGAACGGGTCCTTCGTTCTTGAGCAGGAGGAGATAAAAGCTGGTGGAACAACAGAGAGAAGGGGCAGCCTGCCCTCCACCTTTTGGCAAAGATGTGTGTTTACCCCGAGTGGACACAGGAGCCTCACCGAGTCCCGCATAGGTAAAGGGACCCCAACAACAAGGGGGCCTGGGTTTGGAAGGAGCCATACAAGAAAGCATCCCCCTGTCAGGTGCCAGACAGTGTGGAGAGACCTCCCAGCAGCACCACTGAAGAAAAGTCATCTTCCCCAGGATGGACCAATGTCCCTGGGACATCAGAGGCTTGGTGCACCATCACAGCACTCTTAGGGAGAAAAGACTTGCTCTTTCCCACTCATTCCTTCCCAGATGTCCTATTCAAGCGGTTTGGGGGAAGGTCGCTTGCTGACCATTGAGCTGCCCCTCCAGGGAATGCGACACTTGCTAGCTAACCTACTTTTCTTAACAGCAAGAGCTGAGGCTTTGTCTCCCTGCCTGCTTTTGGTGTCATGGCAAACAACTATGCAAAACAATATTCATCTTTAAAACAGAACATGTAAACACAAAGAATAACATACATGACAGGTCTTCACCAATGAATCTTTCCTCCAAGCCTCCTCCTTCTTCTGTAGAGATAATGTGCATGCAAATTCTTACCTAGCTCACCTGCTCAGTAGAAACTTCATTTTCTCTGAGTTATTTTTAGAGTTCAGAGAAAGGTAAGGAGCCAGGAGTGAGGGCACCAGTGTTAATTCAATGGATTAATATGAAAACTCGTGATTTAAATAAAGGGAGACCCCTGAGAAAGAGAAGCAACTCCTGGATCAAAAGTACCTTCAAATCCTTTAGAATACTGGGCATTTCTTTGGGTTAATAATTCTTCTATTAGGATAAAAAAAAAGCCTGGAGCACTAATACATTAGTCACTCATTCCTTATGGCAGTTTCTTAAATTAGACAAATGTCTAGTCTCTACCAGCCTGAGTGACCCAGGGTATTAGGCTGCAGAAGAGGGGTTTTTTTTTTTAAGATTTCATTTATTTATTTGAGAGAGAGAGAGAGAATGGGCGGAGGGAGAGGCAGAGGCAGAAGAAGAGTCTCCGCTGAGCTGGGAGCCTGATGCGGGACTTGATCCCAGGATCCCGGGGTTGTGATCTGAGCTGAAGGCGGACACCTAACCGATAAGCCACCCAGGTACCCACAGGCTGCAGAAGCTCAAGGAGCACCTTGAGAACCACTTTCCCCTCAACACCTCCCAGAATGTCCCCATGGTTACCGCAGAGCCTCTGGATCTCTATGCTCAAGAACAAAAACTCATACTATAACCAGGTTGAAGGCTTCGGTTTATTCTGAGTGGCTTAAATCTCAGTTATTTTGTCTTCTTGTTGAATTTCTACAGGCAGTGACGGAATTTGGGGCACATGGAGATTTCAACAGCTTTGCAGCTACATACATGTTATTTTATCTTGATGTGCTTTAAAAAGCAAAATTACATAAATACTAAGACACCTTAAATCTCTTACCTTTTTAAAAAGCAAAGGCATATATTAGTGTTCGTCTAATAGGGATATATTTGTATTACCTTAAAACTAAGGAAAGAAGTTTTACTTGTTAGTAAGCTTCATAATGAAGATAAATCAATGACTTAAAAAAAAAAACCTGGTAGAAAAATTATGACATTAAAAGCCGCTAGGGTCATCAGTAAAGCTTAATTTGTATAGCTACTGTGAGATATCATGTGATATCAAAGTTGTTCCTAGCATATAATTCATATCTACTTCCCAGAATAAGAAGACAAAATGACAGAAGTCATACAAAGAAGAACTTGGCCTTGCTACCACGTCACTTAATTATGCTTAAACGTAGAACAGCATCAGTCATGGTGACTCCTTCAACTGAACATCGGGGAAGGGCATCACTAGGGAGCATCGATGGGGTTGCACTGAAGAGAAAGAGAAAACCTGAAGATTTTTTTAATGCCTTAAACAGTATCACAGTGAACTTAAAGAGCCAAGAGTTAGCTGCAGAATAATGAACATATATTGCTTTTCTGCTGCAATACTGATGGTCTCAAAAAAAAAAAAATCCTTTTAAGTTTTGGGTCCAGAAAGGCAGTTTAGCCCCTCCTGCCAATAGATGGGTGTCATGGATAAGACACTGATTTCTTTGAGCCTAGTTTTTTCATATAATATGAATAACGATGCTTATCTCATAAAAACACTACTAGGATGAAATTTAAAAGGTACGGAATGTACTCATGTTACTAATAATGATGATGACTACCACTGGCAGTCCTCTCACTGTATGCTAGCAATCTGTATACGTAATCTTACATTAGACCCTCCAAACGAAGGTCTATTTCTGCTTCCGCTCACACAGGCTGCTCTAGGCACCGTTACAGGACAAACTGCAGATGCTGCTATAAATCCCCCTCTAGGAGGGAAGCAAGACTGTAGTAGCTGGCTGGGAAGCCAAGTGCCACCTGGGTGTCCACGGGGTCAAAGGCCAGCGGGCCTGGGAGCAGAAACAACAGGTGTGAAAGGGAGAGCCTGCCTGCCCATCACAAAAATGATTTTCTACCCGTAAACCCGGTCGAGGAACACGGATCGCTCAGAAGCACTGATCAAGACTTGACCCAGTTGGTGGGAACCCCAACGAAGACCACCTGCTCTCATCAGAGTCCCAGAGACAGAGGATGTTCATGACACGGTTTGGTTTTCATCACGTCATAGCTCACCTATGCAGCAAGGGCACACAGACGCCAACATGCCTTTGTGACGGCCTAAGTAATGGGCATCTCGAGATTCCAAGTGATCAGGAATATAACATGGCTGGATGAATGAAATAATTAATTTGCACAGAGTGGCCAAACGTTTTCAGCCAATATTTGAGTTCTGGCAGCTTGCCTTGTTCTCCTGGCTTTAGTCTGCTGACTAGCCCACTTTATTCAGGAAGATACTATGAAACCACAGAAGCTCGCCTCTCCAAATTCCCCATCGGAATGCACATATGTTTCATTTTTCTCTGCTCTTGGATGGAGCTAGGAGAAGGGTAAGTGGCAAAAGAGGAAAGAACAAAAGGATTCCCTGCACTGTCTCCAACGGACCCCTTTAGAAGTCATGGTCACAAAATCCTATTTTTGCTAAAATATCTTACCCTGTTAGTAAAAACAGTAGATTTTGTACAGATATCTGTCAGCTGGAAACTGTGAATTCACGTCATTGACAGATCACTGTCCAAGGAAGACAGGCTTCTCTTTCAACATCCCCTTGGCCACAAACTATTCACGGTGTGAGGACAACGGGGTGCACAACAAGCCCCGGAATCTGGAAGGTGCGTCAGCATAGCTAATCGATGAGTTATCGATCACAGCCAAGTTTTTGATCACAGTATTACCCGAGAATGACTGCCATGCGCTCTTGAACTCCTAATCTTTTGCTGGTAATTTTTCTCTATTATGACTCCTAGGCCTCTCTCGGCATTTTCTCGTTTTACCTTGTACTGAAGTTGTCTTTGTATTAATTTTATGTCCCCTCGTAGACTGCAAAGACCGCGGGGGCAGGGACCATAATCCAGTGCTGACTGGTGATAGGATGGGACTTACAGCCCAATGGAAAGTAGGAGAATGAAGGTGGTGTTTGATGGTTTCTTTGGTAAGTGCACCAAGACACACACACACAGCTGTACCCAACAGCTGCGTCCTTGCGTGTGGGAAATTTGGACACCCTCACGAGAGCATGGTGGCAGCGGTGGCGGCTGTAGGTCGTAGGCTCTAAGATGTTTCCCTGCTGCAGTTCGCTCATTGCATTATTCCCACAGGTTGATTACACCCTTGCTACTGCTACCGTCAGTAGTTTTCCCTGAAAATAAGAAGCTGCAATTCACAGGCAGGACTAAACTGGCACAAATAAGTAGCAAACCTGCTCATTCTTTGGTGCTTAGTTATGAATCTCTCTAAAATGTACCTACTGGGGGCGCCTGGGTGGGTCAGTGGTTTAAGCCTCTGCCTTCGGCTCGGGTCATGATCTCAGCGTCCTGGGATCGGGCCCCGCATCGGGCTCTCTGCTCGGCATGGAGCCTGCTTCCTTCTCTGTCCACCTGCCTCTCTGCCTACTTGTGGTCTCTGTCTGTCAAATAAGTAAATAAAATCTTTAAAAAAAAATTTAAAAAATAATAAAATGTACCTACTGTTGGTTCTCTACACGAGCAAGCACGGAGTGCGGCCCCAAGTGACATTTTATATTCCCACTGTTCAGTTCGGGTGTTAGATCACCATTCACATGGTAAGGGTTTTCACCTCTCTCTCTACCTGCCTCTCTGTCTACTTGTGATCTCTCTCTCTCTGTCAAATAAATAAATAAAATCTTTAAAAAAATGGTAAGGGTTTTTAGATGGTCCCTTTTATCGGCTCAATCCTGCTGCCTACAAATTCTGGTCATTTAAGTTAGTGCTTTTAGTTAACAAATTATGAAAAAAGCCAGACGGAATCAAAGACTCAGAAGCTAATTGTGAGTTTGAAGAGGCACTGATCGAGGAGGAAAATGAAGGCTAACAAAGAAGGTCCAAATAGAGGCAGACAAGACCTTTCTCCAAAATTTAGTAGAGAAAAACCAAAATGAACGCGACCCCACCATATTAACCTCCTGTTTCCTACACTAACTTGGCAAGGGAGACCCAGAGGTCCCAGTGGCCTGTCCCAACCCCTGGAACAGGTCTGCGTTTCTAATTACATATATTTCCATGAACTATCATTTCATGGTTTGCCTGGTTCAACCAGTTTTGGAAGCCACCTGAGGACCACATCAACCTTTCCATGATGTTCCTTTGCTCTAAACATTAAAATGTCATTATTAAGTCCTTGTAAACAACACTGTTAACAGCTGCAGGACAGTAGATCCCACAAAAGCACCAGTAACCTCCTTATTAGCCATAATGTAGTTTCTGGGTTTTGTGATTATTATTAATGATTTCATGAGACCATTTCTCAACAGTCTGCTGTTGCTTCTATTATGTAGCTAACAATAAATGAAATTCTTGGGTCAAAAGTGATGAATATTTATAAGACTACTGAGCCAAATGACTTTTGAAATGGGTTTTATCCACATTACAGTGCAAGGCAGAATTCCCATTCACTGAATCTTAAACAGCATCTGATATGCTCATTTTAAAACTAATTGATTTCTATACTACGGGACAAACTGGAAGATCATTATTAATATAATCTGTAGAACTCTGATAATGATATGTGATCAATTTCCATGTTTGTTAGCCACTTACATTTCCTATATTAAACTCATTTTTTTTCTTAATCCTAAAAGATTTGCTGGTTTCTGGAAAAAGGAGTAAAATAAAACACTGAATTTTATTTAGTTTCACTGTGTACTCCTGAATAAATAATTCCCAGAGGAGCTAAAGGAACCAGAGTAGCGAAACATTTCCTAATTACCTGTAGATTTCTTTTCACATTTCTGTATGAGGTATCAGTTATCTATAAAAGTATGGCAAGTGATATGTCGTATCATTTGTGTGTCTAGCAGAAACAATTTCCTTCTTCTCTTAATGTAGAGGTTCAGAATATTCTTTCTGAAGAATACAAAATGCATCCAAGTATGATTTGGGAGCTGAGAGAGATTAAAACACATGAAGTCACTTGGACAGTACAAAATTTCTGCAGTCATAAATATGAGCACAAAAGAAGCAGTGAAAATGGTACTAGTTCAGTCAGTTTGATAATAAGGTGGAACATTAAAACATTTAAAACATTTAAAAATATAAATGTCTGCACTCAGCACTATTTGCTGTGGAAAGTCAACAAAATGAAAGGTAAGTCAATATCACCTACTTATCACTGGTCTCATTCAAGTGCTGTTTCTAGGAGAAACTTGGTGATATTTTTGAGAATTCTTGTTTGTTTGTTTGTTTTTTTATTGAGAATTCTTATTAAAACTGTTCATAGTGAGGTGCCTGGGTGCTCAGTTGGTTAAGTGTCTGATTCTTGATTTCAACTCCAGTAATGATCTCAGGGTCCTGAGACTGAGCCCCACGTTGGGCTCCACGCTCAATGTGGAGTCTGCTTGTGATTCCCTCTTTCCCTCTTCCTCTGCCCTCCCTCTGCTCACTCTCTCTCTGGCTAAATAAATAAAATCTTAAAAAAATTAATAGCACATACATTTAATTTTTGTCTAGCCACAAAAGAAAAGGATACTGTAATTCTTTTTAAAAAAATGTTTCCGATTAGGATGCCTAGGTTGGCTTAGTCAGTTGAGCCTCTGCCTTTGGGTCAGGTCGTGATCCCAGGGGCCTAGGATCAAGCCCCACATCAGGCTCTGTGCTCCACAGAAAGTCTGATTCTCCCTTTCTCTCCCCCTCTGCCTGTCCCCCTGCTGACGCACGCACACTCTCTCTCTAATAAATAAATAAAATCTTCAGGAAAAAAAATGTTGTCAATTAATATCTAGTTCTACATATGAGAAGTTTGCTTTGGATGAAAGTCACCATTTCCTGTTCTGACGAGCTTTTATATGTTCTGAATAAAATGACCTTGATGGACAGCCTCCCTTGGACCAATGGTGCCTCAACTGTATGAGTCTTACATGAGTCTGCACTTTCCCCAATCTCCCTGCTTCTCCTCATTCCCTGTCCCCAAACTCCTTTTCATCCTCCTGACTTTTAACTCTGGGCAAGTGGTCAGTACCTCGGGATACACTAGGACACGACGACAATCCACTCTGCTCAACAGCAACAGATTATTAAAAGCTTTTCCCGCCACAACTCTGAAATACGTAAAAAAAAAGGCAGTTGGAAATGGAGTCAATACTTATTCAAAAGGGCTGTGTATAATTTGCAAAAAAAGAAAAGTGTAGTTTAAATGTTATCATCAAAGATCTCATTTGCTCAAAAATCTGACTGCAGAGTTTTTCTGGCCGTACACTGGACAAACACTCCCCTGCTGGTACTGACCCCACTGAATCATCAGGAGCCTATGGTGACAAACACACATCTAATGCATTACTGGACTAATGCAGAGAGACGGATTGTACAAGGAAGACTGTGTTATTTACTAGGGCCCGGGGGAGCTGAACTTCACTGTGTATTCAAACCAGTACAACTTTATATATGCTTTGTGGAAATTGTATTCCAAAAATAATGTCTTTATATTATCTCAGATAAAAAAAAATGTATGAATATGGAAAACTATGCATTTTCCCACTGGAAGATAGATGCAGAATGAGAATATCCCATTAGTAATAGAAACAAAGCCATAGAATAGTATCAGGATAGACCCAATCGGTGAGGTATCTGCTGATAACATTATGTCTGCTCTCTTTATCTCTGGAGATTAAAGAACGAAGATTTTGAAATGACTACTTTCGGTTTTGGGGAGAATTAGTGAAGAAATACTTAAAAATCAATGAAATGTCATTTACAGTGAATTTCTTGAAATTACACAGCATCTGTCATCATATTACTAATCACTAGTCACCTTTCAGATTCATGAAGTATAATAACATTAATACCTGTAATTATAAAACTAGAAGTCTTTGTATATTAGTTTCATCTACTTTACCATAAATCAAATGATTAGCAACCTAGACAACTCTCAGATATTAGTGAATGTACTCCCTTTGTCCACATGGTCATTCTGCAAGCATCACTAATCCAAGAATGGTTTGCCAACTGCGTGAATGCTCTGTTGGTTCCTGCCAGTTTTCTTGGGGATCAGAAAAATAAGATTACAGTGAATGTGTGAAAGAGTGAGGGATCAGGTGTGCTCAGCAATGTAAACAAAAGAAGGTAAACTATTTGTGAGGGTTGAAGTGAGGGTGGGTGCACATGAACGCAGCAGACGACATGTTCAGATGTTGTTAAATTTAAGATCTAGAATGGCAGTGACCATCATATTTATTCATTCATTCATTCAATATACATTAATGTGTTCCTAGTATATGCTAGGCGTCATGTTGATTCCCTTTTGGTTAGTTATGAAATTCGTTATGCATTTCGTTAGTTATGAAACAACAAGATTAACTCAATACTAACATAATTCATTCACGTCAATATGTATGGACTTATCAATGGCATATTTGACATACAATTCCCATATTTATTCTTTACATTAGGTTCTGGTGCTAATTGGATGTTGAATTCCATCAACTCTCGCGACTCTCTCTGAGTGTTGGTATCCCCCATGGCAAACGTGGTTAGAATATTCCCTACCATTACACAGGGAAACCTTACTAACATAGCAGTTCTACATTGGAAAATAATTTAACCTCTCCTAGGAGATATATTTGCAAAAGCATAAATTGATCAAGGACAGAATCAATTTATTTTTAATTTAATTACTGTTTTGTGGATAAAGTTAAGAAAAAGGATAAATGCTTTCATCATGAAGAAACAGCTATTGAGCACCTGCTTAAACACCTTTTTTTGGTCTTTCTGAAAGGCAATCTTACTGAATTCCTATACCTAAAACCATTATATGATAATTGAAGAAAATGCTTTAAGTAAATAAGGTAGGATTTTTTTTTTTTTAATGTGAAAAGACAGCCATTTACAATCATGTCCACTGGCATGCATCTCAATCCTGAAGCTGTACTAACTAGATTTTTTAAAAATTCTCTTGGTGTAGATTTTCCCTTCTTTAACTTAGCACAGACACACAAAATTTTGCTTACAAGCATCCCTTATTTAGTGTGTACAGAAATACCCCTTTGTTTATTTCCTTCCCTCTTTCCTGACCCTTTCTCACCATGTGTGAACTTCGCATGAGCCCCACTGATATCCGTCTTGTTCATTGCTATAGCCACAGTCCCCAGACCACAGGGCCTGGCATCTAACTGACACCAGGTAGATCATTTTAAATGAAGGAGCAAATGAGTGAATGGCACTATGCAAAGAATTATGGACACCACTGAGAATATAGAGATAAATCCACAAAATTTTGCCCTGGAGGCATGCAGCAGACACGGTCAGTCATACCCACACACATTTCCCCGGCACATATGTTTTCTGGCACGCACATTTCCCAGGCACACCACGTGGCTCCATCCCTGAGCACTTCCTCTGGCTTGCCTGGCTCAGACTGCACAGACCCGGTGGGGAGGGTGAGGGAGCTAAGTTTACCCGAGTGTTGCCCTCACCCAGTACCAAAGGGAACTCAGCATACAAAGAACCCAGCTTTTTCCTCCCTGGCAGGAACACACAAAAAGTCACAGATTTCCAGAGGACTGAACCTCACTTTCTCAGAGCATCAACCTGCTCCTTAACACACATCCATCCCCCTCCCCCCCACACACCTCCCATTCCCCCATAATTCCAAAATAAATCACTTGCACTCAAATCCTTGTTTTGGTCTTAACTTCTGGGACAAGTTGCTTATATTCTGGTAGAAAAAGGCACACTAGAATCACTCTGGTATAATATGCACAGTAACAGAGGCTGTGACGGAAGTGCAGATAGAGTACCAGGGAAGCACATGGGAAGGCCTGGGCCTGAAGCTTCAGCTGAGATGAGAGGGCATTTAATGAAGAAAGGAACCACGGATTCTATCCCAAGGCCATTGCTGTAGGTTAAACTTCATCGGGTTAAATCATGAGTGATGGTTAGGATAGAGACGTGAAGAAACTGAGGATACTCCTAACCAAGTAAAAGGGATGAGAAAGATATGGGGCCTGTGGGACAAATCTGCACAGAGAACACAGTGAGTGTTTCTGTTTGGGATAGGTGAAAGGGGTTAGGAGGCAGACGGTTGGAAAGGGGACTTTGACACTAGACACAGAGCATACCGTGTATCTGACCAAGAATTGTGATGATTTTGTGCAGGCCACGGGAAGCCTTAATGATTTCTTTTAAAAGGCAAATGACACGATCTGCATGTGCCTTAGGAAAATTGATCCTCCATCTGTGTAAAGTAGATTAGCACCAGGAAAGAGAGCTGTGGGATCCTTGTAGAAGGCTAGCCCAAAAGTCCAGGTAGCAAATAATGACGCCCAGGGTTAAGGTCACAACAGAAAAAATGGAAAAGAAAAGACAGAGGTGTGTGTATGAGAAGCAGCCTGACCGGCTGTAAGTCAAGGACATGACTATGAGGAGGAAACACGGAGAGCAAGCAGACAGAGAAGGCTTTGACTCAGACAGACTCGGGTTTAATCCAACATGAGATCTTGCAGGCTCTTCCAGTCCTCTGAGATGTGAACATTTTCATTTGCGAGAAAGGAAAGAAGACATACCCCACAGGCTGGGGAGGCTTCAAACAGATAATGCATTTAAAGTCCAGAACGGGGCCTGGAAAATATTAAGCACGTGATTGAGGATAGTTACTGTCACTGTTGTTGAAGCATAAAGAAGTATTCAAAGTCTTAAAAAAAAAAAAAAAAAGTCTTAAAAAAATGATATCCCCAAGGCCAAAACTTAGCCAAAGATGTTAACTCCTCAAAATAAAGAATTCACCAATCAGAAGAAAGGTGCCGTTTATCAGCCCAGAACTGCTGATTAAAGAAAGCAGGGCCAAAGCCAGGCACGCGTGCCTGTAGCCCAGTTTAGCACACTGGTCTGTGTGAATCGTGCGATTCACGCATCTCCCTCTGCTGCCCCAATCTCGAAACAACCCTGAGATTGCCCTTAGGTTTCACTCCTTGGTCTGCCCACAAGAACACAAAATGCAGGCCATCCCAACTTGAGAGATCTGCTTTCTGTGAAAGCGGTATTTGTATGGAAGTTTGATAAATTCCCGTGTGAAATTCACGCATATTCTCCTATGCCACGGTTTAGCATGAAGATATTCTCAACACCAAGACAAATTCAAGTGTCTAAGAGTGCAAACCCTCAGACTGCACTCTGGGATGAGAAGAACTTAGCGGAAAGGATGTGTTTGTGCATTTCATCCCTCGCCTGGTGCTTGGCACCCGGGAGACCTCGACACTCCCAAATGAATGATTCAACCGACCGGCTTTTTCATTCTCTTCCATTAATATCCATAACCATCTCGTCGGCCGTGAGTGGGCTGGAACCGTGATGAACGTCCGTAGAAATCTCTTACCAAACATGACACGATGGGTATTCCGATCTACCACGGGAAGTTCCACAGCCCGAAAACTCAAAGTTGGCTTTTCACTGCCACTAGAACGCAAGTCACGGAGAAACAACATAACCCGTGGTTTTATTATTTTCTTAAAACCACTGAGGCAAGGTTTTCTTTCTACCTATAGAAAGTGAGGCAGAGCAAGCCTGAAGGCAGGTAGTCTCCCGACACAGTGGGAAGCCACAGCCAGGAGAGAAGTCAGCTGACACCTCGGTCCCAGAGCAGCCGGGGAGACACACTCCAGGTGCTTGCTGGCACCCAGTTTCCATGAGCACCCATGGGACTGTTGCATGAGAGTACAGCAGCCTCTCCAAGTGCTAACATCCTCCCTGAAGCGCTGACCGCTCCTTAGCCAACACAGCTCCGACCTGGCTTCCTGTTCCTTTTTATTTCATAATGCGATTCACAGAGAGAAAAAAATTTTTAAATATTATAAAATATTCATCATGACCTATGTTATTTTTTTTCTGATTAAAAAAAACAACCTCAAATCAGGGTATTCCTGTTCTTGAACATCACGCTAATATTTATTATTTATCGTGGCCAGTGAAGCAGGCAGTAACTCAGATCCCGGGCTCACCTCAGGGTGTTTAATAAATAATGATGACTCAATCCGTGTCTAAAGGAAATAGATATTCTGTCAGGGGGGAAAGAATCAGGCCTCCTCTGAAGACATTACACGAAAACATTCCATTACAGCACTCGATTTTTCACTGTTTAGCACTTTGTTTTAGTGTGGACTTTTGAGATCAACTGTTCTTCATGTCATCCACAATGGCCATTAGCGGTTCTTCTCTATTTACCTCGGATGTTGCCGTTGGAAAGCCTGTCATTTCCTACATCTTTGCTGGAGATGCACTAAAATTTTGAAGCTTTTTCCCAAGATCTAATTGGGAAGGGACACGAAGTAAGAACTCTTTGAACAGGGCCTTTCAAGCAAGCATTCGCAGATTTCCCCAAAACCAGAGCGAGAGAAGAGTTAAGTGTTCTGCCCTTCACACAGGAGTCTCGCTCTCATTCTGGGACAGAACAGGTTCCTACTGTAATGAATGTGGCCAAAAGACGACCGCAGCTTCTACTTTCTATCTGAACATTTGTGAACATGTAGACCATGACCCGAACTTAAAGGCACATTATTTGACCTTCACAGAAAACTTGTAGTGAAATTATAAAATTGCCTAAAAACATGTAACACAACAGGCGTGTTCGGTAACCTACGAAGCACGAAAGCCCCATCACTGTCACTCTGTCCCAGGGCACAGAGTCAAGCCTCGGCTCACAGCCTAGGAGGGGCCCAAGATGGTAAGGATGGAAACTACTGGCACATCTGTGCCATTATCCCCCAAGGTGCCACTACCTGGGGTTTGAAAGGACATTTCCAGAGCTGTCAGGGACAGAACCAGGACCAAGAACATGGTATACAGCCTTGACCCAACGCCATCACTGTCACCCAACCCACTCGACACAAAATAGAGAGGATTTTGCTCCCCGTCCCCATTCCCCTCTCTCTGTCTCCCATTTACTCCCATTGCCTCCCTTCTGCCCTTTATCTTATTCATCCCCTCCCACCCCTACCCTCATTCTGGCTCTCTGTCCTGACAAAGTCTTGATTTGCTCAAAAAGACTACTTCCTTCCCTATTGCTCCCATACTGCACAAAACTATAATTTGGCAACAGCAAATTCTTAGATCATTTTACTATGTTCCAGGCACTGCACCAAGTACTTCCCATGTATTGATTTATGGAATATTCCCAATAACTCAATAAATCAGTACTATTATTATCTCTATTCACAACTGGGAAAATAGGTAGGAAAAGGATATTCATTTTCCCAAAGTCTTCAGTAAGTGAAGAACTCGGGATTTGAGACTGGACAGTAGGACTTAGGAGCCCATACTCCTCCACTAAACACTACCACCCCACTGTGTCATTGTGTAATATGAATTCTTCAAAATTTATTTAGATTTGCTGAGGTCTACTTTATGCATGGCTTCATAGATGATTTTAAAAAATAAATGCACAATATATAATTAAGAAGTATTTATTTATTTATTTATTTTTTAATTTTTTTAATTTATTTTCAGCATAACAGTATTCATTGTTTTTGCACCACACCCAGTGCTCCATGCAATCCGTGCCCTCTCCAATACCCACAACCTGGTTCCCCCAACCTCCCACCCCCGCCCCTTCAGAAGTATTTATATATAAGGGCACCAGTCGGTTGAGTGTCCAACTCTTGGTTTCAGCTCAGGTCATGATCTCCAGGTCGCAGATGGAGCCCCAAGCCAGGGGCTCAGCAGGGAGTCTGCAAGGAGTCTCTCTCTCCTTTTCCTTCTCCCTCTGTTCCTCCTGCTTGCTCTGTCTCTCTCAAATAAATGATTAGATCTTGTTTTAAAAAGTGTTTATATATATGGGACTCCTGGGTGGCTCAATAGTTAAGCGTCTGCCTTCGGCTAGGGTCATGACCCCAGGGTCCTGGGATCAACCCTGGCATCAGGCTCCCTGCTCAGCAGGAAGGCTGCTTCTCCCTCTCCCACTCCCCCTGCTTGTGTTTCCTCTCTCGCTGTCTCTCTCTCTGTTAAATAAATAAATAAAATCTTTTAAGAAAAGTGTTTATATATAAACCCTGTACTTTTATGTACAGTTTTTAATAAATCACATTTGGTATTTAAACCTTCTTTATTTCTGCTCCTTTTCCATTTTCTTGACCTATCAGTAATTGAGAGACATATATTGAAAGCTCCCATTATGACAGCAAAATTCTATAGTTCTCCAGTTTTGCTCTGTCATTACTTCAGGCTTTTCTTATTAATTGTACCCAATTCTAAATTATTATATCTGTCTGGGAAATTACAATGAAATCCGATGGGAAGAAGAAATAGATTAAACTGATTTGTACTTGAGTGTGAAGGAATCCCACTCAAACGGACCAAGGCCATTTATATTTTGAATCAAATAATTAAATAAATAACCTTTTTACTTTAAAAATCTAAATAAAATCTAAATAAACCTTTTACTTGTGAATGTTTTTAAAATTTACTGTTGGAAATATTTCCATGCAGCCTAGTATCTCGAACTACCTGAGTCTCACCGGGACTTGGATTCCAAAGGAAGCCGGCTTTAGTGCTCACAAAACTTGTCTCCTTCCCAACCAATACTCCTCCACATTCTATCCACTCTAATCCATTCTACTGACAGATAAACATTCCTACAGTTCCATCAATAACTGTATCTTTTCGTTGTCCATTGAATAAAATAGGTGTCATGATAGTCAAAAACTTTACAACTTGACTTCAGTTTCTCTCTTGAGCCCTGATCACTTACACTTACCATATGCCACAATCAAGCATTATTTGCTGTACCCTGATCATGATTTATACTTTCTTCCTTATGTCCACATAGTTTTTTTCTGTTTGTAAGACATTCTGTTCCATCTCTACCTGCACATATCTGCCATCCTGTGAAGCTAATTTCAAATGCCTATTTTGTGAACATCCAGACTTTCACCAGATGGGATCTCTCTCCTAATCTACTGAAACCGGGATTCTCTTCCAGCTGTTAGGAAATGAACATCCGTTCTTTGGTTTTTGTTAATTGTACATTTGTTTTACCTCACTCTGCCCTATTCTACTCTATGAATTCTGAGTGCAAAGACTATTGTACTTATTTCTTAATTTCCCCAAATACCTAGCTCAATATTTTTTTCAACAGGATCATACTTTTACTAGGTGGCCAGACTGTGGTGTAAATTTAATATATGGGAGGCAGGGAAGAGTCTCATATGCCCATACTTTCTAATCCACACTCATCGTGTCTTTCACTTTTGTTCAACACTGATCACTAAAACTATGTCATAAAAGAATCTTCTGGAAGATAACCCTGAAGGAAAGAGTAGTGTTTCTTCAAGGAGAGTTCTGGACATTTTTTTAAAGATTTTATTTATTTGACAGAGATCACAAGTAGGCAGCAAGGCAGGCAGAGAAGGGGGGGGAGTAGGCTCCCCGCTGAGCAGAGAGCCCAATGAGGGGCTCTAACCCAGGACCCTGGTATCATGACCTGAGCTGAAGGCAGAGGCTTTAACCTACTGAGTCACCCAGGAACCCCTGGACATTTTTTAAATCAAATAACTCACTGTTAAAACTTATATATGACTCCCTACTGAGATCGTAAAAAGTTAAAGAAACTTAAAGGTAAAATGTTTAATTCTAAATTTAATTATTTCTGATCTGTTTCATGCATGCAGTCAGCAGCACATTTCCTAGAAGGATTTTGTCTCACCAAATGCTGTCCCTGTTCTGATTACCGATCAGGAGCGTCTTAAGTGAGCTGGTTATCCGTAGAAAGATCTCAGGTTATTTTTGTAAGTGAGGATTTCAATTCTAACAAAATGACAAAGTTACATCTCAACTACAGTATTTTTTTAAAGACTTATTTTGTATTTGAGAGAGAGAGACAGTTCCGGGGAGGGAGGGGGAAAGGGAGAGAAGAAGAGAGAGCCCCGAACAGACTTGAGCGCAGAGTCCGACATAAGTCTCAATACCATGACCCTGATATCATGACCTGAGCCAAGAGTCAGACACCCAACTGACCAAGCCATTCAAGCACCCCTCAACTACAGTAATTTTACCAAAGATATCTCCAATTCCCCATTTTTTATCAAGTAGCAAATGGGATGTTATGTGTCAAATCACTCTGAAAAAAGTAAAAGGTACAAGAAAATGAGAAGCATGTAAATTCCATGAAGTACGAGTCCATCTGCTTTCCCAGTAGGTAATTCTATATTCTCTACTAAGTTGAAGTATGTAGAAATATTTTTTTTAAAGATTTTTTAATTTATTCATTTGACAGATAGAGATCACAAGTAGGTAGAGAGACAGGCAGAGAGAGAGGAGGAAGCAGGCTCCCCGCTGAGCAGAGAGCCCGATGTGGGGCTCGATCCCAGGACCCTGGGATCATGACCTGAGCCGAAGGCAGAGGCTTTAACCCACTGAGCCACCCAGGCGCCCCTGTAGAAATATTTTGATTGGAGTTTGCAGTTCATAAGACACAAACTCAGCATTATTTTACATGTATTTTGTACAAATGGTTGCTTTGCAGTTGCACACAAGATACCCTGTTTAACATAAGAAACAGAATTGAAATCTCAAAATAATAAATGAACAAGTCTGTATGCTATACCAGCATTGGCTTTTTTTTTTTTTTTTTTTTTTGCTAAATATACTGCATTCATTCACTGATACAATTATTCTTTGTGAGCTCAGATTATTAAATTTCATGTGTTTCTATCTCTGCCGAATCTCCAGTGTTGACAACACAGTTCCTTGAACAATGTAAACTCAGTAAATGTTTGTTAACTGACCTGAGAATTAATTAGTACTCATTAGTCAGGAATAATTTTTGAATCAGAAGAATTGAATGCCCTCTGGTATTTAACTTAATGCCTTGAATATTTAATTGAAGCTAGTAATAAAAATTAGAAATGTTTAGCATATGAAAATCTGTGTGCTAAATACTGGGGTAGGGAATCTTACACACATTCTTTGATTTTACTTGTGTTATGTGTTCTTTTTACCTGCCAAGGATGAGTCTGAGGATGAGGGAAAGAATGAGAGAAGGAAAGTGAGGAATCTAACGTCCGCCGGCTGATAAAGGGCATTTAGCTGCAGGGGAAAGTGTCAATATAAAATGTCTATGTGACAGGATGCCTGGGTGGCTCAGTGGGTTAAGCCGCTGCCTTCGGCTCAGATCGTGATCCCAGGATCCTGGGATCGAGTCCCACATCTGGCTCTCTGCTTCAGTAGGGAGCCTGCTCCCCCCACCCCCACTCCGCTCCCCTCTCTCTCTGCCTGCCTCTCTGCCTACTTGTGCTCTCTGTCTGTCAAATAAATAAATAAAATCTTTAAAAATTAAAAGATATATATATACATGTGACGTCCATGGGGACATTATATAATATCACAAATGACATCAGAATAGAAGACGAGCAACAAAATGAGTAGCATCACATTATATCTGACCAACAGCTGATCATCTTTTTGTCTTTTCTAAAGATTTTTTTTTAAATTTATTTTGGGAGGTGGGGGCAGAGGGAGAGAGATTCTCAAGCAGACTCCCTGCTGAGCAGGGAGCCTGACAGGTGGCTCGATCTCATGACCCTGAAATCATGACCTGTGTGGAAATCACGAGTTAGATGCTCAATGGACTGAGCCACCCAGGCGCCCCTGATCATCTGATCCACAGATTCTCCCTGGAAATCGACTGGGGAGCTGACTGAGGGTATACTATTTAGATATATATGGCATGTGGCATATTAAAACCCTAAGAAATCTCATGGACATTGCCAAAAACATATTTTGGGAAATCTGCATCATAAGTGATTTTCTCTTGAAAGGATCTATAACAACAGAGGAAATTTTAAGTTTTGTGGGAATTTGCTGCCAAGTTCACCTGCATCAGAGAACTACCAGAGTCTCCAACACCTGAACCACCACAGCACTAGAAATACAATGCAAATACATAGTAGAAATACACACAACAGAAATACAATGCAAACCATATAGGTAATTTTAACTACTCTGGTAGCCACGTTAAAAAACTGAAAAAAGCTGCTTCCCCCCATCTCTCCGCCTGCCTCTCTGCCTACTTGTGATCTCTCTCTGTCAAATAAATAAATAAAATCTTTAAAAAAAATAAGTGAAAAGGGAACACATGAAATTAACTCTAATAGTATATTTTATTTTAATTGTTTATTTTATTTATTTTAATTGTATATTTCATATAATATATCCAAAATCTTATCATTCAGCATGTAATCAAAATAAAAATTTTCCCTGAGATGGCCTACTTTCCCATTTTATACCTTATCTTTGAAATCTTGTGTTTTACACTTGCAGCATATCTTACTCATAGGCTGAAATGTCAGAGGTCAAGTACAGTCCTAGCAAAACAAGAAATGTAAGCTTGATCTAAATTTACTTTACACTGCATACCTAATTTTAATCCATTATTTAATTTAATTGATCAAAATGAAATAAATTTGTAAAACCTCACACCCTCCATCTTACTTAACGCCATTTCAAGGGCTCAGGAGCCACATGTGGCCAATGGTGCCACGTGTGGAGAGCAGGGGTCTAGAGGCTCCGTGTGTCACCTGCCAGGACACATCCACCAAGACCAGAATATGCAGCAAGAACGTCAAGCTGTCCCAGAGGAAGGTCTGTCTGGGTCCTGCACATAGCAACCATGGGAATGAAATTTCTCAAGCAAGGGGGACAAGACGATGTAACTCATGTTTAACTCATACCAAATTGAACTGGATCACATTTTCTAAAGTCTCTTCATAAACTATAATCCATTTTAGCTTTTTATATCTGAATGCATTTTAGAATGCATTTAGAATGATATGGATAATACGAATTCCTACTTTCATGTTTAAAAAAGGCAGAAAAATGAATTAAAAGTTAGTCGCCACAATATTATTGCAGATTTCTTTACCATCAAAAACAAAACATAGAAAAGCAATAAACAAACAAAAATTCCCAAACTGTGATGTCACAGTGATAAGTAACAATAAAGTAGATATTAGCTTTCCACTAAAATAGTAATTATACTGTATTACTTAACTGGACAATTCTAGTAGAGAATCTTAGCTCCTAAGTGGTATTTTCTTAAATGTTACCATGGAAGTCCTTTACACCAAAATATCATAAAATAAAATACTTAAAATTAGAAAATAAACTTCTATAAGGAAAATTAATTTTCTTTAGAAGCATAAAAATTGCTAAATTTGAAATAACTGATTTTAAAATCTATTCTATATACATAATGGAAGACAAAAACAAAAAAACCAAAACGGAGAAAACCTGCTTTAAAGACTGTGTCCTAGAGTGCATAGGTGCAAGCCTGAGGGTTGGCAGCCATAATTTGGAAGCCTCTGGACTGAGTGATGAAACAGAGCAGAAACTGATTAATCTCCGTGAGTCACAGTGCTGAGCGGAACGTGTTATTGAGCATTCTAAAGTGGCAACTTCATTTCCTCTAGGGCAAAGCACACTTGGAAAGGAAAGCTGCTTTACCATAAAATAATCTATTTTGTAGGCTTAGCAGGTTTTAGCGGGATGACATGACTTAACCTTTCTGGAGTGGGTAAATTATTGTAAGACTCATAGCAAAACAGCAGAGTATGTTCCAATAATATTTCACATTGCTTTGCCCAAGGTAGAGGTAAAAGAGAGGTCACATTTGTATTCTTATGGAAGCCTTCTTCCAAGTTAAAGATAATGAGAAAGTGACCTTGAAGAATAGCTCTGTTTTGTAAGGAGTTGGAGAACATTATTTAGATTAAAAAAGTAACTGTTATCTGGTGCCATATAACTGGTCTTTGGATTAACCACAAAGAACTAACTGGCGTGATTATTTTATTTTAAAAATATCTATTTATTTATCAATTACAAGATTAGATTGGGTTATCTCATGTATGCACAGCTTATTGAATAAATAAAAAATAACAATTGTTCTTTAAAAGAGATCTACTTAATTTTAATAGAACTTTCTACTGTATATATCGCCTGCTGAATGGTATTGAATATGCAACAAATGCAAGTTCTATTAAGGCACTACTTTGTAAAATAGTTACATCTCAAATGCTAAATCATGATGAGGAATATTCTGCAGAAATTCATAGACATTATAGACTGTGAAGTGGTTGCCCACCTTAAAATAACTTAAAAGAAACTCAGACTTACTCAATGCTTTATTACTGACTATAAACACATTATACATATTTATATACATTTACATTTATAATTTAAATTAACCTCAAATGAAATTCATGTAAGCAAGGCACACAGAATTTTTGCATGTATAACAAAAATAAAAATTTTAAATTTTGCAAAATATATTCATTTTGATTACTTTATCGTGTCAATTTTTGAAAAACAGTATTATATATAAGAAAGACTTAATAACTGCTACATGATACACAATGAAACAAAAATACTAAATTACTTGAATTTAGTAACTAATGGCATGTCAGATGCTTTAACTGCATATCCAATGCGATAGTCATTACACAAATCATACACTTTTTTTCCTTCTACATAAGAGCATCAATCTATAAATCTCTTCATTTTCTTGCACAGTTGTATTAGCCAACATTTAGACTTTGGCTATAACCTAAGCACCATGGTTTAATAAGATGAAAGCAGATTTTATGAGATTCATAGTTGCTTTTTAAAGTCAATTCATTTATGCTCTAAATCTTTCCAAAGAGATTTCAGACTCTTAACAATTTGTTCATAGTCAGCTTATCACCTTTTAGGTAAATGGTCCACACAAGGACAAATTTCTTCTGAAATACTCCTTCTAGCCCTGGGTCTCTCTGTGGCCACCTGCCCTTTGGTTGTTTGTCTTCTTATCTAAGGTCTTTCCTAGGATCCTGACACATTTCTAACTTCATGAAGTCATTATTTTTCTAACTCTTTATAGCCATTTTTCCTATTTTAAAATGGTTTCTGCTTACAGGTTACCAATAAATTTTATCTCCTGATTCTTTCTGACCCCAAATTAGTTGTTGAGTTCCTTGGCAGCAAAATAATAAATCTTCTTTCTTGTTATTGTTTTAATTTAAACTTGTTTATCATGACAAAAACAACAGAGACGTTTCTTGAAAATGTTGAACAGATGATGAAAAAATACAAAGCTATGTTTGCCAAAACTTGAAAAATTCATGCATTTATGGTCAGTTAAGCTTCAACAAAAGTGCCAAGAACACACAAGGAGGAAACCGTAGTCTCTTCACTAAGTGGTGCTGGGAAAACAAGTTTCCCACATACAGAAGAATGAAATTGGACCCTTAACTCAGGCAAATCAACTCACAATGGATTAAAATCTTAAATGTAAGACCTAAAACCGTAAAACTTGTAGAAGAAAATTTAGGGGGAAAGCTTCTTGACACTGGTCAGGACAATGACTTTTTGGATGTGACTGCAAAAGCACAGTCAACAAAACAAAAACAGAGAAGTGTTATTACATCAAATTTAAAAACTTCTGCACAGTAAAGGATACAACATAGTAAAGAAGATATCTGCAAAATGGGAGAAAGTATTTGTAAACCACACATCTGATAAGGGATTAAAATCCAAAATATGTAAGGAGTTCAAACAACTCAATAGGAAGAAAACAAATAACCTGATTAAAAAGTGGTTAAAGTATCTGAATAGATATTTCTCAAGAGAAGACATACAAATGCCATGAGATACATGAGAAGGTGCTCAACATGAATCACTATCAGAAAAATACAAATCAAAACCACAATGTGATATCATCTCCTATCTCATAGGACAGCTATTATGAAAAAAAGCAGAAGATAGAAATGTTGGAGAAGATGTGAAGAAAAGGGAACCCTGGTATACTCTTGATGGAAATGCAAACTGGTGCAGCCATTATAGAAAACCTTATGAAGATTCCTCAAAAACTTAAAAGTAGAATTACCATGTGATCCAAAATCCCCAAAGGAAACAAAATTAGTATCTCAAAGTAATATCCGTACCCCCATGTTCACTGCAGCATTATTCACAATAACCAGGATATGGAAACAACCTAAATGTCCATTGACAGATGAATGGATAAAGAAGATATACACACACAATGGAGTATTATTCATTCCTCAGAAAGAAGTAAATCTTGCCATTTGTGACGACATAAGTGAACTTGGAAGAATCCAGAAGACATGACGCTAAGTGAAAGAAGTCAGACAGAGAAAGACAAATACTGTATGATCTCACTTGTACTGGAACTTTAAAAAGTGTTAAGTTCACAGAAGCAGAGAGTAAAATGGTGGTTACAAGGTTGCTGGGCTTGGGGGAGAAATGGGAAGATGTTGGGCAAAGGGTGCAAATTTGCAGTGATGTAGGATAAATAAGATATCTAAAATACAGGTACGATGACTATATTTAATAATACTGTACACTCATCACACACCAGAATGTGCTGACTGTGAAGAGATGTTGGTTAACTTAATGGTAGTAATCATTTCACTATGTGTATTTCTATCTAATCATCACATGGTATACCTTAAATATATAGAATTTTTATTTTTAAAAACCTCGTCATAAAAAAAATGAACAGATGATGAAAACATACAAAGCTGTGTTTGCCAAAATTTCAAACTGGCAGGATTTTTTTAAAGTACATAAAACTGATTCGATTTTTATTTATGTCAAGCAAAAGAGAAAATGACATACTACTGATATACAGAATATGTTCAATGAGGAGATTTATATCATTTTCCTGCTCAAATTTTTTTGACAGCCTGAAGACATTGTAAATAAATTTTATAGAGACCCATCACCATTATTTTTAAAGCGTTCAACAAGACGCAACACTAGGACAAACGAACAGGAGACAGCTGAACAAAAATAAATACCAAGTGTTGCGTTGAGGCTCAACAACTTCACTGCACAGGTAAAGACGCGGAGTGGTGGCTCCTAGAGTCTGAGCGCCCGGTGAGCAGACTGACGACGCCAAGAGGAGTTGTCTGTGGCTGCTCAGGGACAGGTCTGAAAAGGGGAAGACAATGTGGACAGCACGGTGGTTTTTGTCTGTTTGTTTGTTTGTTTAGGATTTATTTATTTGAGAGAGAGAGAGAGAGCATGCAGGAGCTGGGGCAGAGGGAGAAGGGGAAGCCGCAGACTCGCTGCTGAGTACAGAGCCCTACACGGGGCTCGATCCCAGGACCCTGAGATCGCGTGACCTGAGCTGAAATCAAGAGTCAGCGGCTTCCCCGACGGAGCCCCCCAGGTGCTCCGGGTGCTCGGTTCTGATAGGACATTTTAACCAGAGATATTTACAAAATGGAGATCGTACAGAAGAGCGCTTTCAAAATGTCGGTCTCTTGACGATAAAGAAATTTTCTCTAATCTATGGAAAAATGTGAGAAACATAAGAACTACATTGCATATAGTTTAACAAAATATGACAAGATTAAGTTGTTGTCAAATATGGGCGGTTTCATTCTGAGATTATTTTCTTCCGACTTTTTAAGTGAAATGTATATTTTTACTTATGAATAAAAGTGAAATTAGATACACGATAGTGATTTTTTTTTTTAAATGCAATCACTTGACAAACCTTTGATCTGATTTAAATTTACTGGTCCATTAGACTCAAAAGTCTGGGAACTAGTCCAAAAAGGGATACCAGAGTAATCAGAATTTTTATACCGATTTAGACAGAGAGTATATAATACACAAACCTCAGGTTTAAGGAGAAGAAAAGAACGTGATCCCAATTTCTTAATTTGGGACCCAGGGATGGACAAACAAGTAGGTCTGTCCTTTTTTCTGATTTCCTGATTTTCGGCTTTCCTCTGATTTCCAATCAACTCAAGAAAAAAAGAGCTTTCCAAAAGCTATCTTGCAAATTTCAGTAAAGAAACCTGTAATGAAATGAATTTTAGCAAAACCTGAATGGAAACCATAAAGGAGACCAGAAAGGATTTCTTTTTTTTTTTTTTAAGATTTTATTTATTTATTTGACAGACAGAGATCACAAGTAGGCAGAGAGGCAGGCAGAGAAAGAAGGGGAAGCAGGCTCCCCACTGAACAGAGAGCCTGATGCGGGGCTCAATACCAGGACCCTGAGATCATGACCTGAGCCAAAGGCAGAGGTTTAACCACTGTGCCACCCAGGAGCCCCCAAGGATTTCTATCCTTTCTGTGAAAGTGGGTGATGTCTGCCAATGATGTTTTCTTGCTTCCCGCCAAGCAGGGACCCTGACGTGGGGCTCGATCCCAGGATTCTGGAATCATGACCTGAGCTTAAAGGCAGATGCATAAAGACTGAGCCACCCAGGCACGCCTCAATGATATTTTCATTCTGAGACCACGTGATTTTGTAGTTAACTATTTTCAGAAATGTCTTTGCACATTTGTCTTCTAAATTCACTGCAGCATTTTCATCTGCCAGTATTAACGAGAATAATTCCTTCATCTACCTGAGCTCTTAGAAATTCTAGAAGATGTGCATATCATGGAGTAGTAGTGAGTGGAGCTCTCAGTCTTCAATTTTTGGTATTTTTTTATAACATCTTTCACTTTATTTTTCTGGGAATTTGTCATTTTCTATGGCTCATCATTTTTGGTTTTCTTGTCTTTGTTCCTACTGTTGCCTCCAGTTAAAATGCTCTTGCTTTTTTCTACCTGTTCGAATGCTATGTATCTTTCAAAGTTCAATTAGATACCAGTTTATCAAAGAATGTCTTTTTGATTACCCTGTCCAAAAGTAATCAGGGGGCTCTTTTGTTGCATTTCATACCTAAGTGATTTCTGTTCAATTTATTTTGATTCTGTTCAATTTATTTTGTATACTAGATTATAAATGCCCCAGACAGTAGGAATTGTTCTCTAACAATCTCTGTAATTTCTACAGCTCCTATAATGAACTTAGGTTGATAGACAAAACTATTAGAGCTGCTCAAAATTAATTCCAAATATGCTTGAGTGCAGGTGTGTTTGCACACGTATGCATAAACATGTAGGGAAGAGTTACAGTCTACTGCAGACTTAGGACTAAAACAAAATTGCAGCTGGTAGCATTCATCAGAAAATAAAAGCATGTGTAGGACAATCGCTCCTTACTTAAGGAGCAATAAAAATCAGACCCAGCAAATTCACCCAGCCACAATTTTTATTTATATATAATTTTATAACAAAACTATAGATGTCTACATAAAATATAGATGTGACAAATAAGGAAAAATGGGTCACTATTGAGAAAAAGAAAACTTATTTCAATACTATTTAGTCCTATTAAACACAGAGTGTCTAATGAAATCTTGCTTTTCAGGTAACCAAAGACATTGTGTGTAGTGTTTCCTTATAATATTTCATCTGTGTAACCCCAAAGTAAAACTGCACCTGCTGGGTGGAAGCTAGAAGATTTTCTGTGTGTATATGTGTGTGTGTGTGCATGTGAATATAAAATATTAAATTATTTTTCTGGGGGCTCTACATTCCCCAAAACAATGGCAATGTTTCAAAAACCAAACACTAACTCAGAGCTAACAAGAGTACATTCCATAGAAATGTAGAACAGTGCTCAAACTTTAATGTGCACAGAAAACATCAAGATAAAACCTCTTATGAATTGCAACTTTGACGTAGTAGCTCAGGGCTGCACCTGAACTCTGCTTTTTAAAAATTTTTATTTTCATCTCCCTGATGTAAAAATTTCCTAGACAAAAACGTTTTATTTTTGACCAGTAAGCCGCAAATTCTCCCATGTTTCCTGGAAACAAGCAGAATTTCCCAAATCATATTCGTTACTTTAAGACCTTTAGAAATACCTTCCAAACTAGTATATCATGGCAATACAGTTTTTAGTAGTTTCTGCTTCATTCCAAGTTTGAGAAGGAGAAAGAGGGACTTAAAAAAAAAAAAAAAAAAAAAGAACAGTTGATGAGAAAACATCATTTGGTGAAAAAGAACTCTTAAAAATCACAAAACTCGTGTTTAAGATAAAGCGCTGTCCATTCACCCTTCACGAAGGTCTTGTAATTCACAGGCCATTAGCACAGAAAACCCAAAGCAGACGATGCTCTTGACTTCCACCAGGAGCACTGGGATGATTAATGTAGCGTTCTCTTTGATAAATTTTGCTGTAGTCATTTCAGTATGCACAGATTCTGGAAGATTCAGATGTAATCTGTACTCCTCAGAGACCTCGATCAATAAATCATCCTCAGAAACACTAAGGTCACAGGGACAAGCTGAATTACTACCAGGTGATTTAACTTCTATTTTACTTTCCAAAGGTTTTTCATTCCGACTAGCCACAATTTTTAATTCATAGGCTGGTCCCTTCATCTCCACATGGACCTCTGTACTGGAAATGTCTTCCATCAGGTACCTGGTTTTGCTTGAAACATGGTCTCTTGGCAATAAAATTTGAGGAAAGGGACCTGGATGGCTCACAGTACTGCTTCTGATCTGCCTGAGGATCAGTTCTTCTCTCGTTTTCTCCCTTAGACTCAGTGCGGTTGGTTTGGATTCTGGTCAGATTCTGTTTCATCCTTTGGATGTTTCCTTTTATTCTAAATTTAGTAATATTGGAAGAGTGTGAGAGTAAATTGGAGTTGTCCTCAATGCATTTCGTGGCCACCCATACTAACTGATCTTTTGGCACACGGTACTTTTCTCTGCCTGGAGAACACCAGCATTGCAGGCGACATCAACTACCACGGACACATCTGATGTCTCAGACACATCCTCTGGTCAGCCGGCACTCAGCGGTACTGGGTGAGAGGCTGACTGGGGAGCTGGGAGAATGGTTAACTGTCCTTTTCCACTGACAAAACCTGATACAAAATTTTTGTTTTCTTTAATTCTCAGGATCCTGGTGTGTAGACAGAGCTATGGTTCTGGGGCAACACTGTCTCACCTCTTCCAGCGGCTGTTGAAGGAACTCTTTAGAACTCGCGGGGCTGGTTTTGGCTAGATCGTCTTGGAGGTTCCGGGACTGCATAACTTGAGTGAGCATCCCCTTTCAGGAAAACTCCATGATTGAGGTAAATAAGCTTCTCAAGTCCTTTCTCTTGGTCTCTTGACCTGAATTCTGTAGGTTTACCAATCTTCTCCCGTGATGCAACATGGCTGGCCCAGGGACTGCACTTTGAGGATCAAAGGTGCAGAGTGTAGACTTGCACTCGAGTCAATCACAACCAAATGTTAAATTTGTTTAATGTCAATGCATAGAAAGCATAAATACAAGAATGCATATAAAACGGAAGTAGATAAATCATGACGGAGACACCACATTTTAATGTAAGGGAAGTGGGAGACCGGGAAGGCCAGAGTTTTTGTATCTTCACAACTGTCATCTTAAAACATGGCTGCTTAACTAAAAGCACACCTCCAGAGATCTGTCATCATTTAAATTATTCCTTGTGGGCCATAAACCATGGATATCAATTTTCACAAGAACGTCAGAGGTCAGAGACAATCCTACAGAGTGCAAGGGAAGGGGGTGAGTGAGCTGTGAAAGCAACAATTAGCCTCAGAGAGAAGATCTGCACTTTCCCTTTGTGCACAGTCAACAAGGACAGAAGCCAGGGGCACATTCAAAATGCGCTACAAACTGGCATGTATGTGTCTTCACTTCCAGCTGTCCCTCATGATAAATGTTTATTCGAAGTCACTTTGTAGAGGAAAACATCAGGTGCAAACCTGACTCTGGACTGAAGACACATTCACACAAAAGCCTTGCCCTACACAAGCTTGGAGGAGACACCGGATGCAGTCCGTCTGTGCCTTTGAACATGGAGCAGGGTCATGATGAGGCACAATGAGCCGGGGTGCAGCCCTTCCAGATAAACGCAGGAAGACAGAAATGCCGCAAGTCTGCGTGATAATGTATGAATGTGTCTGTGTCATCAACAGGGAAAGAAGACGTTCCATGGAGGTTGTCACAGTGGCAAAAGGGTCAGCAGCTGCTGAAGAGAATGGACATCACCATCGCATGAACCTTCATTCGGGAGAAACAGCAATCTGGAGGAGACGAAGAACAACACTATGGGCAGCCTCACGTTCTGCATTTCACTCCCCCAACAGATACTACTGAGAGTCTATTTAACAGTAGGGAGAGTAGGAGATCTGTAAAGATGCAGGCCGGAACTCTGAGAAACTCTGAATTTTGTCTGAGAGATAGTAAGGAGTTCTTGCAGGAATAAACCCTTGTACCTAGCATTACTCCCAAAGTATCTTTCAATCATTTTGAAAAATGTAGGTCAAAATATATTGAAGTGTACATACACACTCTCTGGTTTGAGAGAGGATGAGGATGATGGAGAGGAACCATGTCAGTTGCCTGGTGGGGAACCATGGAGGTCTCCGAGCAGAGCCATGAAGGATGCTTGTGAGTTTTTTTAACAGACTCCGTCTTATGCCAAAGAGTCAGTGGGTTCAGAAGAAGTAGCAAGCTGTAAGGTCAGGACACTTAGCTGCCACAGTCTTTTAAGGATGTTCCTTTATTCTGGTAGAAGTGGGGAGAGGAAACAGGGCAATTTGAGCTTCTGATGTCTTCACATGAACCTGGTTCTCATAAGTCCAGATGCATATTTGAACTAGTCCTGGGGACTGCGTGCCACACCAGGCACTAACCCCAGCCTTTCCACATTCACAAAAGCCATCAGCCAGCGCTCTACCTGTGCTTTCTCTGTCCTTCTTGCTCAGCGCCTCCATCTACCCTCTCCGTTTGGTGCCTCAAGGAGCTATACCTTCAATGGCATTAAATTTTGCCCCTCTCTTTGAGACTTCATTGCTTGGGATTGCCGATCTCTTCCCAGAGGATCTGTCATTCTTCCCAGAGTGTCTTTTGCTTGGCCCTATTGCCTCTTTCCCCCAGCTGTGTCCTGCAGGGAATGTGGAAGCTATCCAGATACCACTCTGTAGCTTATGTAAAGCCAGAGGAGGTTAGAGTAATAACTTCTTTGTCATTCTCAACATTCTGGAGAGTGAACTATCTTATAATAATCTGTAATTCTATTAAAATACCAAACTATTTCCCATTCCAATCAGCAACTATTCATGACTAAGACATATAAATACAGTTATTAATAAGAACACTAATATAATTTGTTAATTTTAAAAGGAAAATAACTTTCATATCTTTTAAACACAGCAGGTGAAGAAAATAGTTTAAGCAAAACACTAATTTTGTAGTAACTCTGTTTATAATTCCTGTCTACGAAATTGCATCCTGTGACCATCTTCCAGGAAATGAACAGGGAGGGTCACTATGAGGTCATATCTTCAGCAGACACAGCTAGTTCTTGTATTTTCTTGCTTTCCAAAGACACAAATTATCACAAAAGAGAGACTGATAGAGACTGCAACACTGGCAAACTCTTCCATATACAATTGGGTTAGGTTGTTCTTACTAATTGTCATGAGCGGAATTCCCCCCTGCCAAAAAAAGTTGAATTTCTAACCCCTAGACCTTCAGATTGTGACCTTATTTGGGAGTAAGGTCACTGTAAACATCATGTGGACATGAGGTCATACTGGAGTAGGGTGGGTCCCTAACTCAATATGGCTGTAGAGGACCACTGTAAGGACAGACACACAGGAGATGACATGTGAAGACAGAGGACGGAAGTGACGTGTCTTATCTGCAAGGCAAGGTAAGCATGGGGCTGACCAGAAGTTGGGACAGAGACTGAGCGGATTCTCTCTCAAAAGCCTGTGAAAACACCAAACCCTGCAAACAGCTTGATTTTGGACTTCTGGCATTCAGAACCGTAAGACAATAAATGCCTGTTCTTTTGAGACATCTGATTTAACGCCCTTTGTTACCACAAAAAAGGAAGCTAGTACCTGATTCAATATAATTGATTAAAGGAGGTTAAACAGAGCAAAAAGGAAGCTCCACCACAGAAGCAAACCAAGCCACGTAGGCTGGCCTCTCAGCCTTTATCTCAAACACACACACACACACGTATGTGCAGTCACTGTATCAAGGTAAATTTCTCATTCTTTTCAAATAGATAACATATGATTTTCACAATGTGCAATGTTGTATGTACAGGAAGTGGAACGATGGACACCCTAAGAAGAACTCATTCTCTGAATCAAGGAAGAAGAATATTTTAAGTTAGGGTGATGCCTGTTGGGCAAGGGAAAGGTGAACAAGGGAAGGGAGAATCTGGTGAGCAGAAAAAGGGGTCCCATACCTCCTCCCAGACCCCAGGCAGACTCAGTTTATGTCTGTTCTCCTAACTTAATCATTAAGGGTCCTCTTCCATTCTCAAAAATGTCCCAGTTTGAGGATGAATTACATTTTGACATAACAACAATCTCTAGTGCTTCTTTGTACCCATCCGACTCATACTCAGTAAGTCATTGAGGATCCTTTGTAACATGGGGATTGGGATATTATGTCTTTTCTCCCAAGGTCAACCATGAGATAAAAATGACATGAGATATATGAACATGATTTCAAATTTAGAAATATTATCCAAATGCCAGACGTTTTAATCACAATCCCAGCAAAGCATTAGCATGCCGTTACGGGAGGCTGTTTTCTGAAATTTGTGCTCTTCATCCACAGCTTGCAAAAGTTATTACCCTTTCCCTTGGTGGCCACTGCAATATGCTCCTGACCTAAGTCCTCTGCTCTGGTGCTCGCCTCTCACTTCCTCCAATTAAGGCGAAAGAGAGAAGAAGGCGGCTTGCATTTACTGAAAGCCTACAGCCTTGTAAGCCTCCAACAAGGCACTTGACATATATTATGGCAATAAGTGCTATTATTTATTAAACTTTCATTACAAATCAGGCACTGTGCTAAGACGCTCACAAAGATTAGAACACTTAATGGTCATCACCCATATTTAAAATAGTTACAATAACCCTTATTATAAATAAAGAAATGAATGTCCAACACATAAAGCAGTGATATTTCTGAACATGAGTTCAGATTCAAAGGGGCTGATTCCAGGAACAGTTCTGTTCTTTTGAGCTAAGTGACCTTGAACAAATCACTCTGCATTCCTGTCCTCTCTACTCATCTGACAACGGGCATAATCGCAGTACCTCATGAACAGGGTTATTATGAAGAGTAAATGAGTTAACACATGTGAAAGTTTTAAAAGTGCCTCGTACATAGTAAGTGCTGTGTAAGTGACAGCGATGGCCGCTTGCTACTACTGCCATTAGTGTTGTAATTAATAGCAGAATCATCATCATCATTATCTTTATGTACCCAAAGGCACATAGCCAACAGGTGACAGGAAATATTCAAATTAGGTATTTGGAGCACTGACCCGCTTATCCAGTCAACAATTATTTATTTAGTGCATGTTACGGTGCCAAGAATAAAATGATGGGCTGGACTAGATGTTCTTCTTTATGTAGCTATCGGTTTTACTTTCGAAGGACTCACGTTCTATCAAAAAAAAATGTTTTAAGCTAATTGTTGTGATAGTTGGAAATGAAGGGCGCATACAGGAGCACATAGTAGGTGTACATCTCCCACTCTAGGACATTCTTGTAAGTCTATGTCTGAAAGTTGAGTCAGAAGTTAACCGTACAATAGGTGGAAAAAGAATGTGGAGGAAGGTCTTAAAATTAGAGCCTGAATGGGGAATGAAAGTTTTGTGTGCCTGAACAGCAGGTTTTGAGATGAGTTAGAGAAAATCCAGAAAGCAGAAACAGGAGTCCGATGAAGAAAGTCTCACAAAGCGGTGGCTGTCGGGGGCTGGGGAAAGAGTGAATGGGGAGTTGTCTACCTGCTTTGGAGTGGCAGGTTTTGTTTTTTTGTAGTTGTTGTTTTTTAAGTTATTTTTATTAACATATAATGTATTATTAGCCCCAGGGGTACAGGTCTGTGAATCGTCAGGCTTACACATTTCACAGCACTCACCATAGCACATACCCTTCCCAGTGTTCATAACCCACCCACCCTCTCACTACCTCCTCCACCCCCCAGCAACCCTCAGTTTGTTTAATGAGATTAAGGGTCTCTTATGGTTTGTCCCACCCCAACCAACTTTTGAAGAAGTTTTAGAGATGAGTTACACAACAATGCAAATATCCTTGTCAATACAGAACTGTACAGTTAAAATGATTAGGAAGGTAAATTTTAGGTTATGTGGGGGTTTTTTTAACCACAGTTAAAAATAAAATAATAAAATAGAAATTCATATAGTTCCTTAGGGAATTGGATTTTATCTGTGTGGTGAAGAGAACTGATTGATTATGAGGTTTGGAGAGAGAGAACTGAGACAAGCAAAATAATTACAGAATTTCCAACCTCCAGATATCAGCCTCAAAGGATGCTGAAAAGAATAAGAAGAAGCACATCTGTTTAATAATTTTTTTTAAATTAATAGGTGTCAAATTTTAACCTAAACAAAGAAACAAAAAAGAATCAATTATCCGACATCCAACAAATCATTTGAAAGCGTTTTATATATTTCATAAATCTCCTAAACATAATACAGGAGAAATGATAAAAATGAGAAAATCAATATCTACACAAATAACAAATGTCCAGTTAAAGTGCCCTCAAGCCTCTTCCTCCTCCCCTCAAGAATTAGTCACCAGTCAGACCTCCAGGGGTAAAAATAGCGACTCCAGTAAATTAAGTATCACTAGATGCCATCCTCCATATAATGTCCACTTACAGCCTTAAAATAGTTATTTAGTTGTCCTATTATTATTTTCTTCAGACTAAATCACTGGTTCTCAAATTATGTACTTTCAGAACATCTGGGATCCTATACTAAAGTTTTCCATACTGAAATAAAAAAAAAAAAAATGGCAGGCCTTCCTGGTTCACTGGGGAGAAAAACAGTAGATGAGATTGTTTCCATTTTAAGTTTCCTTCAAAACTATTTCTGAAGGTTCAGGGGCCTATTTCTGCATGTCTGAAACACAAAACATGAATAAGAAAAGCAGCAAATAGGTATTACCAGAAAACGGAGAGATACAGAATGATTTCTGTCATTAACTTGTATACCTGTAGTTATACACAGAAATACAATACACATGTTCTACTAGTACAATCCCTACCACTTTGCATCACTGCATTAATACACTGGTATTACACTGAATTATATAAACACTGGACTAGCAGGTGTCTAGCCACCTGGACAAGTTTTCCACCAAAGGCCAAGAGGTCTACCTTACTTGATTACTTGTCCCCTCCTCTGGCACCCCTTCCTAAGTGTGTTACCCACCACTTTCTTCCTCCTACTCTGCACTGCATGTTTCCATTGATGTGATAGTCTTGGCAATCCGATCTTCTTGGTTTGGCCTTTGACCCGTTCTGTTCCATGACCTCCGGGAAAGCTTGCCAGGCAGCATATAGTGAGGTACCCTAACATCAAGGAAGTGTCCCCACTGTGGTGACCTCTTTGTTTCCTGTTCCCCTTATTTCAGCCACAGTGGGAATATTATGAGCATATTAGGAGAGGAAACAGCTGGATATTACAACACCATTAGGTCAAGCTTTATTGTATATGTATAGGTACACACACACACACACACACACACACACACACACACAATATCTGTAAACATCTGTATCTGTGTCTCTGTATCTATAACTACATATCCATGACCATATTGTATCTACGCATATAGAGAGAGCAAAGGAGAGAGACAGAGATTTTGACATCAATATGTGATAAAGTACTCTAATGAAGGGACTGTCTTATCTAAGTGACAGTAATATAAGAAAAATCAAGAAAGGGATAACCAATTATGTCTGACTTCTTAAAACCACCACCCAAAAATTACTGTGATTATGTCAAAATGGCCATTCTGTGTTGTCAAACATGTAAAGCCTAACAGCTCATACTGAGAAGTCTCTTCCCTTCCAAAAATACTCATCAGATGACCAAGATCAGTAAAATCAGTGGAAATAGTGCAAAACACCCAGGAACAGACTTGGCACATATTTTAGTGGAGTTTACAATTTTCCCAGCAAAACATTCTCTGTGCTAAGGTCCACTATATGATATCAAGTCAAGCCCTTTGAAGGGCTATGTTTGATTAGTAATTTCCCAGCCATTGGACTGAAAGAACCAGTACAAATTATAAATGATTTATCTCACAGCCTGGGAGCAGCTTGTACATGGAAGACATCTAGCCCCTGCTTTTCGCGTGAGTGCAAATTACTGTCTTTAATAAGTGCTCTCTAAAGCAAGAGCTGTCCCTCACCCACTGAAAGAGACATCTACCATATATATCTGTCACTTCACCACATGAGACTTACCACCTCACGGAAAGAAAATATGCAGTTAGGGCCAGACTACCACAGGAACCCCACCACCGCACACGCAAGGCTCTCCGCAGGATAGTGAAATCACCACTTACTGCGTTTTCTAGCTTTGTTGGGTTAGTCACAATTTATGGATTTTCACTGCACCATAAATGTTCCACAAGCCATAAATACCCATTTCCAAAATGCTGGGTATCATCAGAATGTGTGCTGAATAAATACAGTTCAACAGGGTTTCTAAATTTCTCCCTAAAATATTTATTTATCTAACAACAAAATTCCAAGGTGAGTATCTGGTTGATGTGGATGGAAGAGGATAGCTTGGTTATGGAAGTCATGCTGTGAAGAAGTGCCATCTTACCTTGATTAGTTCCTAGAACTTAGCACAGAAGCTTGCAAGCCTGTTTACATAGTATTTACCTATTTAGTTCCAGTTATGTGTGTGTATGTATATAAACGTGTATGCTTCTGCCTATATGTACACATGCAAATGGTTACACTGCTTAAGGACAGATTTTAAAATGAAAATAGGCTTAAAAATGAGGACAGATTTAAAAATGAAATTGAATGGTCTCTCATGAGACCATTCGGTAAATAGAATTGCTGACTATTAGTATTCATAATAAATGAAAACAGATGCTTTGCTTGCCTCACTTACAGAACCTGGTCTCCCTGAAGAGTGCTGAAATACCATCTTAGTTTACTTACACCTACTAAATTAATAAATATTTAAACTAATGACTATTACCTAGATTTGGGGGGTGAAGGGAATGAAATATTTCGAGCGCACCTATTATTAAGCCTTTATAAATATTTGAGGAACATATTATGTCTATGACAAATCACATCCTTTATGGCCTAATCAACTAGCTGCTTTAAATTCCTCTTTATCTAGGTCACATTAGCCTCTTTTTAAAAATAGCTATATATTAGCTGGGTTTTTTCTTTGTTCACTGCAAAAATAAAAAACATAAAGAAGAGAACCACCATCCATAACAGCTCCATCAGAGGCCACTGGTGGTTGCGCGTCCTGATGATCCTTCATCTTCGGTTACAAAGTGCAGTGGATGTAATTATACATAAAAGTGTAGCTACCACGAGTTTTTTTTTGCAGTCCCACCCTTTCCACCAGGAGGGGACTATGGGCAACGACCACCTGAGAGCCTTGGTCAGTGTCACTCAGATGAATCCATATCATCCCTACCAATCAAGCAAACAAAACAGACACCTTTCCTGGTCAACACCAAACCAATGCAAAACAATAGCTTAGCAGATGGGTCAGAAGTGCTGCTTTGCAGAAGACTAAGTTGTTGATCACAATGTACTTCTCCAAACATTATCTTTTTTAAAATAAGTGAAAATCAGACATAAAGAAAATGTAGGATGAGGTCACTAAAAATTAATTTTCTTTCCACTGAAACTGCACTACAAAACAGATCAAAACGCTGTTAGCATTAACAGTGACAGGAGAAGTACATACCGAAATCTGCAATCAGTTCATTGTCTCAAATACTGGCGGGGTTAATGGTATGTGTAAGACTTAAGCAGAAGGATTACGGGTCACACAGACTATTTTAGAGTTGTGATCAGCCTATGAGAAGATTTCCATCTGTACGTGTAAAACATAAGAAAAATCTCCTATTACAAACATACTGACACTTTGTGTTAGAGCAACAAAGAACACTGATCCAATTTAAAACACAAGGAAACTCCATTAAAATAAACTGACGGAATCCAGCTTCTATACTGCCGATAGCTATATATTGATTTCGTGGATTCAGCTCAAAACAGTCATGGAAAGGCACACAATGTGCACTTCTGTCCCGTTCTTTGTTTTAATGAGGATCTGATCCATAAAAAGCATCAACAAAAAGCTACAGAAATAATAGCAAGTTAATTTTTGCTGTCATAATCACAGGAAGGGCTCAAAAGCAACTCAGAGTTATCTTTTAGAGTTTTGTTTTATATTATGGCTAAAGGAAGCAGGCAACGGACAACAGAAAGAACTAGAAATTGGGGTGGTGGGGGCAAGAACATATAAGAGAGTCAGAGGGAAAATGCAATAGGACAGGAGCAACCATAAAGAGAGACGCAGGTACAGAAAATGATGCGGAAATACCCCTGGTGTGCTTCCCTCACATAGAAACAAAACAAATGGCACATGTGCATAAAAACAGAAAAAATCAACCACATGGAAACGCACACCACATAGTTTTCTAAGGCAGTTTTTCATAAGTTAAAGTCACACTGTGCTTTCTGACTGGGTGTGTAAAAGGTTTGGGGCTTCCTGTTACGCGCCTCCGAGGTGAGACGAATGAAGTCAAGAGCCGGGATTCCCTGTCCCTGCTCCATGTCCAAGTGTGGATGGGCTGCAGAGGCAGATTCGAGCCCTGCGTTAGTGTTCTGCGGCAAGAACTGGTTATTAGATGCCATTCTAGCGTCCTGAAATGCTCTACAATGGTTTAGAAGTTTTGTAGTCCTCACTGGAATATTCTATGGTCACATATCTATATTTCAATTTAGGGAACAAGGACACTCCTTCTGAGAAGAAGCCTAGAATCACATTTGTACCTTAAATTTAGGGACAATATATGAACGATCATATGCTTTCATGTAATAGTGTAAGAATTATATGGATGCCATTGTATATGTGTGTGTATAAAGTGGACCCCTGAACACCATGGGGTCCACATTTACATGTGGATTTTCTGACAGTACAGCACTGTAAATGTATTTTCCCTCCCTTACGATTTTTCTCAGTAACACTCTTCTCCCTCTCTTAGTTTATCGTGCATATAACATACAAAATATGGGTTAATCAACGTTCATGTTATCGGTAAGGCTCCCCGTCAACAGCAGGCTGTGAGTAAGTGAAGTTTACAGGGAGGCATATTTACATGCAGATTTTCAACTACTTTGGGGGTTGGCATCCCTAAACCCCCAACTGTTTGAGGGCCAGCTGTGTGGGGGGGTGTATTTATATGCGTCTCCTCATAATGCCTTTTATAATAGACATTTTCTCCACTTGTTACCTTACCCTGCTCTAGAACATACCTTAAGACACTGCTAAATCTTTACAGAGTGATTTTCTCTTTCCATGTTTTCTATGTAAGAAGAGATCTATTTAAAAAATGGGAAATCTTTATAAAGAAAGAGACATGGAGAAAGCAAGGACCCTGAGGAATTGTCACTAGGAGGTCGTTCCAGGACATACCCTTAGGGACCTACAGAGAGCAGGAGAAACCGGGAGGAGGACTGACCCGAACGCGAATCTTAACAAATCACTTGAGTCTCGTGTCCTTGAACAAGTCAGTGCTTGGCTTGGACCTCCGCTGCCATAACTGGAAATGAAGTCCACGAAACTGCCTTCTAGGATTCATTCCAGAGTAAAATTGGACATTACATCTGCAGTGCCTTGAACAGTGTCTGGCCTATCACAAGTGCTCAATACATGAATTATGGTTAATTTCTAAATTTTGACCCTGACATGCTAAATACTGTACACTTGGTGGCAAGTCATTCGACTATGCTGATTCTCGGCTTTTCTTCTGCAAAGTGAAAATAAACATGCCTATCTATGACTGGAATTCTTTTGCAGGAGTAGGGCTATCCTATGAAAATACCCTAACATGAAGGAGCACAATAAGTAATACTATACGGTAATTTCAAAAACACTCAGGATACAAACAGAATCACTGAGACTTATTTCTTTCTACTAAGACAGATCTCCGGAAAACATTTATTAAAAACAGAGTTGGACAATTTGAACTATCCTTGGAATAGGGTCTCTTCTATCTTTAACACCTAGTGAACAAGTAGAAGAAAATGAAATATAATCTTTTTTGGACATAAGAGGATCAATTCTTAAAATTCACACACCAATAAAATTGAGAAACAAGACTAACTTATTGACAGATGCAGAAATTCTCCAGAGTTCAGAAGTAGAGTGCTTCTTTAAAGAACTGTTCAATTAACCTAATTAAACCGGTCAGTCCCCCTGAGATCTGGGCTGCATGTGGAAACAGCCATGTCTTGATCCTGAGCCTAAAATGTAGTGGGCTGTGGTCACTACTTCAAAAATTTCATCCAAAAAAAAAAAAAAAAAACATCAGTGTAGATCCTCCAAATATCTAAACTTCAAAGTCTACTTTAATTTGTCCTATAATTATGATAGTCTCCAACAGATGTCAGAGTTATCCAAGACATTCTCTTGATTATTTCTGTTGTTGGGAGCTACCTGAAATTTAGGGGTCATGGTCTGACATCTCATGAGCCATTCAAGTCTTACATTGTAAGCATCCGTGAGGGCCAAGGTCGACCGTATATGTGCTACAGCTTTTGTACACCTAAAGCTTTAAAGGTCAAAGAGTTGTTTAACATTATTCATGCACAGTAAATTATCCACAGATCTACAGAATCGTAATTCTAGTTCACCAATCAAGAAAAGCTCTACACTTAAAGAAAGATATTTTTTCATAATTATTTATAACTGGGCTTTAATTTCTGAAATAGAGTTACCATGGTATCACAGGTAAGACTTACCACGGTCTCACAGAATCTCTTACCCAGTGATCCTCCTAATTGTTTTCAAGCAATTATCCAATTATTTTTCTCAAAAATACCCGGGTTTACCAGTAGCCCATCTGAGCATATTAGGAAGGATGGTAGTGGCTGGGGGGGGAAGTCTCAGTAGGACTACTGTAAAAGGTCTTCAGACTGCTCTGTTCTCTCTGACTTTGAGGAGTCAATTAAATCTTCAATGACCTAAACTGTCATTTTTTTTTCTTCCCTTTTTAAAGAATTTCCTTTTCATTGTGTCTTCTTTGCTTCTGGCAATTCTTTTGTTGGGTTCTTGGTTTTGGCCTAAATTTTCCTTGACTTTTCAAGGTCCTTGCAGTCATTTATCTTCTTACTCCTGAGGAAGAAGGGAACCTACATTTGACACCTTACATAAAATCACTTCACCTACGTTCTTCCCCCCAAAAGGGGCATAAAGTAATTTCAGTTGAAAATGTACTTATAGGGGCACCTTATAGGTACAGTCTGTTGAAAATCTAACTCTTGGTTTCATCTCAGGTCCTGATCTCAGGGTCATGAGATGGAGCCCTGCCTCAGGCTCTGAGCTCAGTGGGGAGTCTGCCTGAGGGACCCCCTCTGCCTCTGCCCCTCCCTGATCATTTTCTCTCTGTCTCTCAAATAAATAAATAAATCTTTAAAAGAAAGAAAATGTACTTATAACAAACATAATATTTTATCTTACAGTTTAGATTTGTACTGTTCGTGATTAAAGCTAAAAAAATCTAAGCAAATTATAAAACCAATACAAATGTTAACTTTACTTTTTGGATGTTTCCAAATCCCAAATTTCTAGACTGGTTTGAGATTATATTTATTATAAAGTTTTTATTAGTATATGATAAGCATTTGAATTTTGATTTTTAAAATGTTTTGCAATTGAACATATAAATAGATGTTAGGTCTGTAAGTTATGATCACAATCAATATATAACACTTAATGACTATCAAATAGATTCGAAGCCATCATATCTACCTATTATCTATCTCCCTAAATATAGAGACATAAAATATATACATGTATATACATAATCAACCTGAAATATAAGTTCTGTGAGGCATTTGTGGAATTATATGAAATGTTATGTGAAAAAAAAAACTCTTATTAACAAAGAAGTAAATATAACAGCAAAGGATAAGTTAATTAATCTGAAATCCACAGCATCATTCAGTGACCTTTCCTAAAATATATTGAATAAAAAAAGAAACTCTGCACTGAAATGACAGTAGGAAACAGTAATTAGATCTCTTCTTGAGTCAGAGTGTTGCATACTAGCACATTAAAATAAAAGCTCTGAAAAGCTTGGGTCCTATGTAAGAGAACCTCCAGTTAACAACCACTGAAAGCCATGTTCTATGGAACACAACTTCTTAAAAATGCAGTATTTGGGGGCCAGGGTGGCTCAGTGGATTAAGCCTCTGCCTTCGGCTCAGGTCATGATCTCAGGGTCTTGGGATCTAGTCCCGCGTCGGGCTCTCGGATCAGTGGAGAGCCTGCTTCCTCCTCTGCCTGTCTCTCTGCCTCCTTGTGATCTCTCTCTCTCTGTCTCTGTCAAGATTTAAAATAAAATCTTAAAAAAAACTAAAAATGCAGTATTTGAAAATTGTATGCAAACTCTCTACCATTTATGATTGTTTCCAGTTAAAAATTAATGTTTAGATTTTATGGAATGGAACATTGCAGGATAGATCTTTATTACTTCTTACATTAAAAAGAGGTTTCTTACATCTTATATTTGCTTTATTTAATGAACATTAAATGAATACCGAGAATGTACTTTACTAAGCACAAGTAATTTAGGATGAATAATTTTCCGCTCTTACTTTACTTTACTCATTTTACTTTACTTTACCAATAAAGTGAAAGCACTGGTTCTTAATCAAGATAAACAGCATACTGACTATGTGTCTACAGAAGGTATTGATTTGCGATACGTGTTTTATTCAGATCTTTGACATATTCAAGCTTGGTCATATTCCACCGTGATGGATTATTTTCAATCTTCTTAACAGAAATATGAGGCGAAAACAAAGACAGTGTTAGAATATGGGAACCTGGCTCACAATATGTGACAGCCCACAGTTCAGGATTATAGATCATACTCATGGAATAAGCTACGTAAAAAATAATGTTGAGGAGCCCCTGGGTGGCTCAGTGGGTTGAGTGTCCGACTCTTGGTTTCGGCTCCGGTTGTGATCCCAGGGTCATAAGATCGAGCCCTGAGTTAAGCTCCACACTCAGCAGGGAGTCTGTTTCAGAGTCTCTCTCTCCCACTCCCTCGCCCCTCTCCACCCCCTCTCTTAAAATGAATAAATGAATACTAATAAGGTTGAATACAGAATGCCATTTTTGTTTAAAGCTATTTTATGTTTATAGTTATAAGTTATTAATAGAATAATCTTGTGATTACTCTGCCATGGGGTGAACAAAATAAGAATCTTATAAAATAATCTCAAGGGATTGCTATTTTCTTCTTTTTCTAATCATGTATCTCTATTTCTGCACAAATTTTCTAAAACGAAACAAAACAAAAAATTATCCTACAAAACTTTTCTCCCTTATTTAATAAAAATACATTTGCATGTTTGTGTTTGAGTTTTGAATTCTTCATCATTTAAAAATAAGAATTAATATCACAATTTTGTGTGAGTTTAGGATCAACAACGTTGTAAGGGTCCCTTTATATGTTCAATCCTGCTAAAAATAGTTTTTCCCCTTAAATGATCAATTTCAAGTATTTTTAGGAGTTCATTATTAAATTAATTACTTAATTAAGTCAGCCTATTACGCTTCTACTCATCAACCATTAATTGAGTGTCTACTATGCTACTGATACCAAGTTAGAATATCTACCTCCTAATGAATGCGAGAAGAGCAGCCACTTAATTCTATCGCTTCTCTTGACATTTCCAATGTACTGAAGAAGGCTGGTTGCAGAAGCAGAAATTCTGAGTCAGTCTAAATGTGTGTATTTTTCTTTATGTGCATGCATGTGTTGCAGAGCATTTTACAAATGGTTTGCAGATCCTCGGGGTGGCTCCTTACTAGGGAGCTCGCAACAGATTCAATGGACTTTTAATTCACGTAGGAAAATCAAGACCATAAGACATCATCACTGGATTCCAAAACAGTTGGAACATTTATTTTGTTCTGGCATTTCTTTCCAAATTAGGAAGACAAAACCCTTAAAAAAAAAAACAGTCACAGATTTTACAGAAATTCTATGTTCAGCTCGCTATTCCTGACTAGATGAACTACTTAGACCAATTACAACCTCTCTGAGTCTAGACTTTCCAGCAGTAGAATGGAGTTAAAAATACCTATGACCTAACACACAATGTGTCCCTTTGGTTGTGACTTCCCTATTATTTACTAATCCATCCAGCAGGTATTTATTGAATTTCTACTGTGTGTGAGGCATTGGTGCTGGGCAGTGGGGATGAGAGTGTTGGGAAAACAGCCCTGTTTCTGCACCCACACAGCTGAAGGGAACAGATCGCTATTAAATTAGCCAGGTTCTGAAGAAGCCAAACATTTCCTTCAAGGACCAGGAAGAAATCCCAATTTTTATGGACCTTCTTTCTGGACTGAGGAGGGATCTTTCCTCCCTGCATACCGCCTCATACACTATGTCCCAGAGACTACATCATACTGGGTTATTGATGCGAATTCCTGTGCCTCCCTTTCGGTTATCATGTCATTTGGGTGAGAAAAACAAGTTTTATTCTAAGTTAGACAACATTTTAGATGCTCTAACATGTCATCTCGCTCTCTCTTTGAAACAATATGAGAAAGCATGTCCACCATTTCAAAAGCAAGGGAACCACAGGTTGGGGAGGCCAAGTCTATCTTGGGGGAGTAGAAAGTGACTGAGCAAGTTGGCTGTGATGCACCTTGCCTGGAACAGCTCAGTGGTGATGTCTCAGTAACACTGACACAGTAAAACTGTCCTAACGTGACAGTTGACCTTGTTTCTCTCACATGCACAACTCGCTGGGCTCGGCAGCCAGAGGGAAGAAGGAAGTGCCATGGCCCATCAGCTGTAGCTTCGAAGGCAGTTGAGAGAGAACCAAACAAATGTACAAACTGACCTAAATCTGGGGCAAAGTCTTTCTTTGCTTAAATCCTTCGTATCAGTAGAAACCTGGAGCTTGTGCAAATCAGCAGGATGCAAGGCAACAGAGGGCAGTGGTGAGTTATCTGGGCTGTGGAGCCAGACGGGGTGTGGGTGCTGGTTCTGTCGCCACCCCACCCCCAGCTGAGCGAGCCTCTGTTCCTCCGCTCCTCTTCTGGAAGAGGAGGCTTGTGATCAAACCTATGTCAGAGGGTGGTAGGAACCATTAAAGAGAAAGTGCCAATAAACGGTGCTGGCACATGGTAAGCTTCTAGCAATGACAGTAACACGGTCTTTAAAGGGCAAAGAACAGGTCACAGGTACAAAGGAGCATCACATCCTGATAAGTGCCATCACCAAGTTGTAGTCAAGTCGACGCACGAGCTTTTAGAGTGCCTCATGTCTTCATTTATTAATCCACCTATTACATGAATTTCATGAGCATTTTTTGAGGACTCACTGTATAACAGGAACCCTGACAGATCTTAGTGAAACAAAGCTGAGTAGGAAACACTTTCTTTAGGACATAACAGATTTTAGAACAAGCAAAAATGTGAATGCGTATTTGGAAAATGCTTGAAATGCCTTTGATATAAGTGCCAAAATATATGAGAAAAAAAATTTCAGATTCAGTGGTAGTCCAATAAAAATAGCTAATATTTACTGAGGTCTTTCTGTTTGTGGCAACTGGTCTAACACTTCATATAAGGTATCTTGGGCAATCGTCCCAGCATCCTTCTAAGAAAGCTAGTATTAGTGTGCCCATTTTACAGATAAGGAGACTAAGGTTAAAAGACAATGTCAGATTCACCCTAGCCACATAGCTCGTAATAGGTGCAGCCGGAAGTTGGCCTCCTGCACTCTGTCACTGGAGGAGAGCAGCGAAGGAAGGGAGACGGAGCCACCAGTGCCTTTCAAGGACAGAACCTTAATTTTATGGATGTTCTTAGAGGAAAGGAAGCAAAAGAGACCTCAAAGAAACTGGAGAAAATAAACTTCAAAAAACTAGTCACATTTTCCATGGATTTTTATGTAACAGACTGCTAAAAATTGGTAAACATATTTTTACAACACATTCCCCAAAAATGGTCCTCATGCCTGGGAATGACATTGTGCTTACTTTTTAATCTTGCTCAGATTACTCTGCTGATTCGTTTGCTGGCAAATCAGGAATGTAATTTAATAAAACAGATATAAATCGCACACTTTTTTAAGTTAAAGAATTGAGTCTGAAATCAGAAATGAAGGAGACCTACATAAATAAAAGAACTTGCTGCAAACACCCAGGGCTCTTGGGCGGCTGCACATTCAACATGAACAGGAGTGAACTAGGACACCTGGCTGCCAGACTCCCCTGCAGACCTTGGCTGCGGGAACAGAAACACAGGACTCGGAACAAAGGAAACATCTGTCTCCCTCTGTTCCTCGGTGTGTGGAGTGTATTTGGAGCATCCTGTTTAAATCTGGGCACCACGTTTCAGGAAGGAACTTAATTAGAGTGTGCCCCGAGGAGGAGAATCAGGAAAGTAGAAAGCGAAGGTGATACCACGTGAGGAGCGGGTGGAGAAAACAGGAACATGGGACCTGAGGGGGTGACGGCCCAGCTCACACCTGGAAAGACCTGAAGGAAGAGGGACCACCACAGGGATGCCTCTTGAATCCAGGCCAGAATCCTTGGCTGGAGGTTTGATGAAGGCAGACTTTAAGCCAGGGCTAAGATAGGAACCGGGCCATCTCAGTGAGAGAGTGAACGCCCTACTTCTAGAAGGGTCCAAGCAGAAGTTTTATGTATCGACAGGAGATGGAGGCCATAAACCCTAAAATCCTTCCCAGCTGTTGCTCAATGCTCTTACTCCTCCTGCCCCTCATTGTCCAGTGCGTGCATCCCCAGTCGGCATCCTCCTCTCAGGGACTCTTACTCAACAGTCAATGACTCTCAACAGCTTCTGCTCTTGGAGACAACCATCGCCTCCTAAATCTATGTTTTTATCCACAAACTCTGATTTTTCCAGTACCAGATATTTTTACTAAAAAAAGTATTACTATCCAACTGCTCTTAACCTTTTTTTAAAAGATTTTATTTATTTGTTTGAGAGACAGAGACAGAGCATGAGCACGGGGAAGGAGGCAGAGGGAGAGGGAGAAGACAACTCCCTGCTGTGCAGGAAGCCCAATGCAGGGCTCGATTCCAGGACCCTGGAATCATGACCTGAGCCAAAAGCAGACACTTGGCTGACTGAACCACCCAGGTGTCCCTATTCGAGTTTTTTTTCTGTTGTTCAAAGTTTTGGCTTACTCCAACACTACCATCTAGCACAAATTTTCCCTGCCATAGAGGATAGTCCTGACTCTACTTTCGAGTTCCTGATTTATAATATGAGAGTGATAAAAATAATAGTTATTTCTCAGAAGTGTGGAAAGTATCAAATGAGTTCATGTATTTGAAAACAGTATAAATTTATGAAAAACACTATGCAAGGATGGCTCTTACTATGTAACCATTTTACATGGGCCCCAAACTGACATTAAAAGCCTCATGTGGAAAGATATTTTTGCCCATGGATTGGAAAGGTTAATATTGTTTAATTAGCCACACTATCACAAGCCATCTACAGATTCAAAGCAATCCCTATTAAAACTCCAATGGCATTCTACACAGAAATAGAACAAGCAGTCCTAAGTTGTATGGAACCTCAAAAGACCTTAAAGAACCAAAGCACAAGCATGTTTGGGAAAAGAACAAGCTGACAACGGTATACTTCCTGATCCCCAATTATATTTACAAAGTTATAGTAATCAAAACAGGATGGTACTGGCATAGAAGTAAACACATAGATTAACAGAACAGAATTGAGAGCTCAGAAATAAACCCATGCCTATATGGTCAACTAATATTTGACCAGGGAGCCAAGAACAATTATTGAAGAAAGGAAAGTCTTCTCGAGAAATGGTGTAGGGAAAACCAGATGGTCACATGTAAAAGAATGAAACCAGAGCCCCATCTTACACTAATCACAAAATTAGCTGAAACTGGTTTAAGGATTCAAACCTGAAGACCTAAAACCATAAACTCCTGGAAGAAAATATAAGAAAAAAATCTCCTTGATACTTGGTTTGGCAATGGTTGAACATGACACCAAAAGCAAAAGTAATAAAAGCAAAAATCACTAAGTGGGACTATATCAAACTAAAAAGCTTCCACATTGCAAATAAAAAAGAAGAAAACATAATAAAAAGGTAACATATGGAATGGGAGAAATAATTTGCAAATCAGATGTCTAATAAGGGCCAATCTCCAAAATATATAAAGAACTCATATAATACAACAGAAAAAAAACAAATAATCCAATGGAAAAAATAGTCAAAGGACATGAATAGACATATTTCCAAAGAAGACACACAAATAGTGAACAAGTACATGAAAAGATACTCAACATGACTCATCATAAAATAAATGCAAATCAAAACCATGAGGAGCTGCTGCTTGGTACCTTTCAGGATGGCTAGTATCAAAAAAGACAAGAGATAAATCCTGGTGAAGAGATGAGGAAATGAGAACATTGTGCACTGTTGGCAGAAACATAAACTCTTATAGTCACTATGGTAAACGGTATGGAGTTTCCTCCAAATATTAAAACAGACCTACCACATGATCTGGCAATTCCATCTCTGTGTGTTTAGCCAAAGGAAATAAAATGACTCTCTCGTTGAGAGAGCACCATTATTCACAATAACCAAGACATGGAAACGTAAGTGTCCACTGGCAGATATGGATACAGAAAAAAAAAAAGTGATATATTCCACACAGTGGAGTATTATTCAGCCGTAAGAAAGAAGGAAATCCTACCACTGGCAGCAACAATGATGAACCTTGAGAGCACTGTGTTAGATGAAATATATCAAGACAAAAAAAAAAAAAAAAAGACAAATACTGTATGACCTCCCTTTCATGTGGAATCTGAAAAAGCCAAACTCATAGACAGGGAAAGCAGACTGGTGGTTGCTGGGGGCTGGGGGTTGAGGAAATGAGAAGCCTCAAAGGATACAAACTTCCAGGTGTGAGAGGAGTACACTCTGGAGGTCTAATGTACAGCACGTAACTACAGTTGTACTTTATTGCATAATTGAAAATTCCTAAGAGAGTAGATCTTCAATGTTCTCACCATAACAACAACAACAAAAATGGTAATTCTATGAAGTGAAGGATGCTAACTAAATCTCACTGTGGTCATCATGTTGCAGTATGTAAGTGTATCAAGTCATCACAGTGTCTACCTTAAACTTACACAGTATTACATGTCAACTATATCTTCATAAATCCAGGGGGAAACCCTCTTTTGCAATACCTTCAATGATGGGATATGAGTTCTTAGATGATAAAGAACAGGTTTTTATTCATCTTTATATTTCTAGCATTTAGTTTATTGCCCATCACTATGTAGATGTTCATTAACTGAATTACTTAATCAATACTTGCTATGTATTTTATCAGTTGCATAAACTAGAACTAGCAACAAATTTTTTTCTCAAATTTATGGTGGATTTGCAACTTACTTTTAACTTGTGCTAATATTATAAATTTCTTCTTATGCATGGGGAAAAATAATCAGTATTGTCTATGCCAATACTGTTATACAAAAGACCTAAATCAATTTGTATATTTTTGGAACAAGAGATGTCTCTACCGAAAAAGCAACCTCATTTTTAAGTCAACTTATCTTTCCCACATTAATCATTCTACTCTAAATCAAGGTGGTATATGAGAGAATATCTACCTGAAGCAGAGACTGTGTGACCCAAGTCTTAAGAAATTTAAAAATCAACATCCAGATGAAGAAACAGCCTGGGTAATTATTTTTAATCTGACCTAAAGGTTGGATCTTTACAAAACTTGAATTCAGCTCGCCCCAACTTCCACAAGTCAACTCTGTCCCTTTCCTAACTCCAGGTGCTACTTGAATCTGTCCACGTCTGTTCCTGTCACTAATAATATTACATGTTTGAACTGTGTCTTAAGAGTGTGATGTTTGGTCTGATCACTTAAAATTTATCAACAACTCTTGTTAATTGACAGAGGCAGAAATTTTCCAGTTGACTAGATCGTGTCAGAAGTCTACCCTACCCTTCAGCTCTTCCTTACAGCATGTCATCTGGAAGTCTAATTTTTAGTTTGATGATTCTAAAAGCTCTGTCCTCTGACTGTAATTATTTATTGAATTGAATATTGCCTGCATTAACTGGAACCATTATGTGGACAATTAAGTATACATGTTTTCATCATTTTAATACCCTCACGGGCTCAGTAAAATTTGCTGAATGAACAAATAAACCAAACAACTGATTAATCTATGGTCATATCTGTGACTATTTTTCTGCACAATCCTGACTCCTGTGAACCACACACTGGGATTTTTATTTGTTTGTTCACGCCCTGGCAGATGATGAAAATTATAAAGAAGGCCAAGTTACATTTCTGTGCACCAATTTTATAAGGAAATCTTATGAAAACCTCTTCACTGTTGGAAGTGCTCTAACTCCCTCCTCTCTAGGGCTCAACGACAGAGCTGAGCTCCCAGGAGACTGGCAGGTCACAGAGAGGCAATGCCATGCCACCCCTCCCCTGCTCTCTCTCCCCGAGAGCCTTAAACAGATGACATCTGCAGATGGCACATGAGAGGACATGCTACATGGGGCACGAGGAAAACCTGCACAGTTGAGGCTCTACACATTTTCATCTGTTTTAGAAAAGATTTTCATGAAGACATGGCCCACACAACTATTACCCTGTTCTACTCAAGTGATGTATCTCCAAAAAAAATTGTGATTTTGAGCAACCAAACCAGGAGAAGCAGCTCTGGAAACTGCGTGTTGCTAGTGACCACTGAGACAGGAGCTGTCTTACACTGTTACACAACAGCAGCACCAAGCCAGAAGATCCATTCCTAGAGTTGGTTTGGGAAGATTTTCCTCAGGAAATCATTCACTCCTTGTTCTCTTATAAAGAATAGAAAACTCAGGTTGTATACAAGTGTCACAGGTGAACCAGCGGAAGGCTTACTCTGACACCGGCAAGGCATAACTCTGACATTACTATGACATTGTTAAGAAGTGTTGCTCCATTGAGATGCAAGTAAGTGTCTATAGTAACTGTTCTCCTGAACAAACTCCTAATGGATTTATTCTGAAGATGGTGGCTCTCAAAACCTACAGAGGCAAAGAATAGTTTTCCTGGATGGACCTCTAGAGAGGTGAAGATCTGACAGGATAGAGATGGTTGGCATAACGTGGAGAGGCTGTGCCTTGGTACCGCTGTACCAAGGGACAGTTGTGGGCAGGATGTAGGGACACCATAAGGGGCAGTGTGGAATTCAGGGGCTAGCGGATCCTAGCTTTTCCCACAACCGATACTCAAAGAGACAGCAGGCAGGGGAGGGTGGGAAGGAAAGCGTTTCAGAGGGGTCTCCTTTGGAGATCAAAGGCCTGTTGAGAACCCAGCCAAGGCAAGACAACATCAAGGAGGAGAATTAAGGGACGACCCTAAACACAGCATCCTCCCTCTCTCTCATCTTCTCCTGAAGCAACCACTTTCCTGGCCCAAATGGTGAATGAACTCACTAAGATACAGCTTAGAGTAGATGTGACGGGTCCGTCCCCCATGGCAGAGCAGACAATGGCAGGGTGTAGGTCTGCTAGGACAAAGAGAGGTCTAGTGTATCTGTCATCTTCTTTTGGGGGTAAGAACACTGAACTCCAGGGAGACTAACAAAGCTACTGAATAAACAGATACCCTAAAGCATTAATATAATCATGTCTCACAGTTAACCTGTCTCCTCCTATCCTATGGTTACAACTGACCTACAAGGAAAATCTCCCATGCCTTAAACTATTACATATATCTACTATTATTTCTTTATTATTATATTAAGCTCTCATCACTATTTGTTACTAAGGAGTAAAATTTCTTTGAAGCAATTCTATCACATAGCCATACCAGAAAATATTCTTATGCTGATGAGAAGTGCATACATATGCATACACACCAATTATTTTGGCCAATCTGAAACTCAAGCCTTACATTTTTCCAGTAATAGCTACATATGGCAGAAAATATTATCATCACAATATATGAATGAGAATGTCTAAGTAAGTGGGCTTATTCAAAGACACAAACTTCATTAGATGCTCAAAAGCTTTGCAAATTCCCATGAGTTGAGTCCTGATTATGCTCTTTGTTTCCTGTCTGATTCACAGTTTATATGTCTTTAATTTTACCAAAAAAAAAAAAAAAAAAAAGACACCAGACCTAATGTCATGTGGCTCGTGGTAAAGGGATTAAAAGTATTGTCAATGTTTGTACATCTTAGGAGTTTTTGGAAACAGGATTCAGAGCTCTGAATCTGAACTCTGCCTACCTTCCTACAACTACTGTATCACTTACTCTGGTGAGTTTGTAAGTAAAATAAAGTATTTCCAACGTTGTCTCTTTAGAAAAATATTATTACCAGGGTGAAACCTCTTGAAAACTAACATGCAGAGCTCACAGACTAAGGAACAAAACCACTGTTCTCAGAATACTCTACTGAAAGTGCTTCGGTTGATGAGATACTCCTAGGCGATAGCATTCATTCTTTTAGACCCAGTAGTTTCATCCATCGCTGTGAATCATGAAACCTGGATTCGTATTTATATTCCTGTCTCCAGATTAGGGGTGCCTCTGCCACAGCTGTGGTCACTAACTGAAGCCAGTAGCTGCTAAATTTGTTCCTGTCAATCGATTGTCCCTATGGGGACTCCAATGCTAGTTCTTATTTTTTTTTTAGTAAAATTTCCAATGTTAGTTCTTAAATGCTGGCCTGATCATGATGTTTCCCATTTTCCATCCTTCTATTTGAGCCATTCCATGCCCTGGCCTCATCTCTCTGTTCTCCCTTCACTGGTGACTGTAAGGGGAGTCTTGTGGAAAGAAGGCCCTCCTTTTGTATACCTTATACTCACTACCTTCCTGCCTGGAATAGCCCCTCTTGTTTCCTCCTATGGCAGCCCCAACCTGAACTCGCACCCCCACTCCCATCCTCTCTCTTGTTCCTCCCCCCGCGATTCCCCAGCACAGAATCCCGGTCACTACTCACCAATGGCCCGCTTGCAACATTACCCAAGGAGAGATCTGGAGACCAAGAGCTTTTTGCGGGGGGGGGGGGTGTCTCAGCTTCATTAGATGTGGTGACTGGGACATGTCCAACAATCAGTGACTGCATGGTTTTGTTCTGGTTTGTTTTTGTCCTTTACGGGAAACGTTTGTCAAGTTGTTGAAGGACAGGGAGAGTTGGAGTGCTGGTGAAGAAAAATTCAGAAATTTATGGCAATGACTACAAATGTTGTTCTGGAGGTTGATGATAACAGAAAACAAGTATGTTTAGCCTAGTTAAGTTCATGGAACCTTAATTAGATTGAAGAGACACCCAAGCGTTTGCCACAAAAGGTGTTGGGACTGGAGTGAAGAAACAGGGGTGATGGGGGGCTCTGCTCCCACAGCACTGTTCCCTCGGGTTCCAGGGGAGAGAATCACAGCCTCATGTGAACTGGATGAAGGGTAGAAGTCAGGAAATGTTCTGAAACAAAAGGAAGAAACTGTGTGTGCGTGTGTGTGTGCGTGTGTGTGTGTGTGTGTGAGAGAGAGAGAGAGAGAGAGAGAGAGAATGACCATTCTCTACAATACTAATATGTCTTCACTGTCCACCCTGGAATTGGTTCTGCTGTAAAAACTGCTCAAACGTATGACTTAGGGTATGAATTTAGAGTCAATGCCATGACAGTGTATTTTACCAAATGAAACGGTCACCCAGTATCATGCAAGATGGAATCTGGAATGTTTTACTCAACCTATTTTTATAATTTCCCCAAATTTTTACGTGAGTGGACACTAAGCGCAGAGCAAGTAATTCCTGATTCTGCTTCTATTAAAAACTATGTTTATGACAAGATTTTAGTATTAGCACTTCTTAAATCTCATCTTAAAAATTTCTGCCCATTAACAAGTCACAAGTTTGAATCAGACTTAGTTATTTTGAATAAATTTCTACTGTAATTTTAGGTTATAAAGTCTCTCCCACCTACAGAGCCTATTATAAATTCTGGTATCCAGACATAAATAAACCCACCTCAGCTTAACTATTTTCTTTAGTCTATAAATTGACAATGAATCATTACACATTTTTTTAAATTTTAGTCTTTAAAAGGTGCCTGAAATTTTCTGAAGAAAATATATATGAGCCTGAATATGAATTTCATTAACTCATTCTAGCCCCTCTTATTTTCAAGTGTGGGAACTAATACCTACACCGTTTCCAGCAGGGAAGAGAATCTTCACTGTTTTCAAATATGCCCAGAAAAAAAGAGTCAAATATCTTCTTTAAGTAAATTATTCCCACTGTTTATACTTAACTTACAGCCGATTTGTCTGAAGGAAAGGCATTGCACAGCAGCAAACGCCTTATTTCTTGGTGGGAGCCCATGGAAATGAGGATCAGCTACCTGCTACTCTTTCATTTGGTCTGAAAGCTCTTGGTTATGCCACTCCTTTGGTTTCTTGGTTTTTGTTTTGTTTTTGTTTTTTATACCCACTCTAAAGTGTGGTTGTTCCCCTGTGAGCTTCTGCCCTCTCTCCTCTTGAATAACTGCTGTGTCCTTCTTTACCCCAAACTGTTTTAACTGTTAGACTCCGAAATGGACAGAGACACACAGGATCTGATCATCCTGATTATAAAAGAGAAAGTCTCTTGTTCTCTATCCCGAGTGACATGAAGGTTTTTTAACTGTCAATATTAAATGCTTAACACGAAATATGCCAATATATTTTAAGATCATTTTTCTCAAAACTCCCCTCGTCACAAAAAAAAAAAAAAAAATCCCTACTACAACCTGACATGTATTGCCAGTTTCAACAAGTATTCTTGGAACTTACATAACTAGATTTTAAAAAATCTTATTGTCCCTATTTTCTACCTATGGGACATTAGGAACGATGGCAACTCCATCAGAGGATCACTGGAAGAATATCATGTCCTGGAAGGCAAAGTTCTATCACAAAGGAAGCACCGAATCATTACTGTACTTACACTCCTTGAGTTATATTTTGAATGCTTATACAATATATTCATGCCTAAAGCTATGTTTCAATTGAGCCAAATAATTGGTGTAAGTTCTTAAACAGCAGGGGAAAAAAATCTCTCCAAACAGGTTCTTCTAACAGTGAAGAGAGGAGAATATCACTGGATTCATCCACTCCCAGTCACCTGATCTCCAGAAAGCGTGAGCAACGAGAGCAAAAAGAAAAAAAAAAACAAACTCAGAGAGACAACGTGAATACAGGCACTCGTTTCACAAGATATTTATCTGCATAACCGAATAATTGCAAAAACAGAGTACATGTTAAGTAAAACAGGCAAAAATGAGCCAAGGTCATGTTAGAACCACACATCTGCAATTTTTACTCAGAACACAAGGGTAATTAGGAACCGTGCCCGTGTTTCTGGATAAAATAAACTACGGGCGAGCAATATTTAGGTCAATCTAATTTGCTCATTCTCGGGCCAAAAATACGTAAATAAGAAATCAGTACACGTCTTGTGGAAGCAAGAGAAAAGCCACAAACCTTGGGAGGGAGGGAAAAGCAAAGGCGTTTACCAGGGCTCATCCTTCTGATGTAGTTTGCCCCATTAGGCCTCCTTCTACAGAAGCCACACATCAGCACAGAGACGGAAAGTCTCAGTGAAATGACCAATCCGTACCACTGGGTCAGCTCAGCCTCGGTGCGGCCACACACCCCTGGCCCTTCACCAGGCTGAGGTGTACGAAGACGGAAGAAAGGAACTTTATGTTTTTCTGTATAAAGTCATTGTCCTCAAACAAACTCCATATTCGGAAGGTAGAAGGCTCTGTTCTCTTATGATTTTCACCTATCCCTGTGTCTTAGCATAACGCTGAACACACAGTAATTACCACCGTCATTATCCCTAATAACACCAGAGTGCATGGAGCACTTTACATTGTGCAGTTCGTAAACCCAAACTGTCACCATCTAATAATGAGTAAAGGCTTAACATACATTTTCAGGACTCCATTGACCACAACATTCTGGAAAAAAACATTTTCTTCCTCAATTTTCTTCACAGTAGTCCTGTGCTGAGTCAATACAAGTGAGGAAAATTCTCCTACACTCTAGAATATTCCCTGTTCTTTCTCTCCTCCTCCCCCTTCTTCTGGAGCCTTAAAACCCATCTTGTTTCTTAACAGATCGATGGCTGCCAGCCTCAAAGTGTATCACGATAGTATATTTGTATCTTATTATATTTCTATGCGAACATTTTTTCAAATGTAAAGTGTTGATAGTTAAATCATTTTTTCATCAAAACATGTTTTGATGCCAATGTGAAGTAATCTTCACGTGTGGTAATTATATAGACTAATAATCTACCTTAAATAAATTTCCCTTTTCAGATTAAAGTCATGATTATTGATTTCCTTTTATTTATCTTACGTACTTTGCTTCTTTAAACTTTTTGAGTCCTATAATAAATTGAGTGCAGCTTTTAGTCACGTCAAATAGCATCTTCCTTGTTAACATTCATCTTTCCCCTTTATGGAACTGCTCAGTTGTAGGTTTTAAACTGAATTTTTTCTAGCTCAATATAATACTTTGTTTTAGTGTTTTGCCTGTATTTAATTTAAAGGATTCCCTTTGACATGGCTGTTATCCACATTTTCTCCTTCTGTTTGATATGAACAAACGCCTAAGATGTGTTTAACCTTCATTCCATCAAGGACGGAGTCAGACACTGCCTAACTTCGCAAGAGAGCGAATGCTCAGGTGAAGAAGGACATTCAAGGCACTTAACACTCAGATTTCATATTTTATACAAAAGCTTCTTCAATTGGCTTATTGTGCTCTTATTACTGTTATTTATTTTATTTTTCTAGATGCTATGAAGTGGGGCTTGCATTCATGCAATTAAATAAGATGAATTTAAAACCAAAGTAATTTCTAATTTACAAATGAAATAACACCCAAGTCTACCTCTCAGCCTCATTTGGACTGAGTTAGAATACTTTGCTCCTTCTCTACAATAATAAACTAGATCTTTGGGGCAAAACCTCGTTGGGTGCTCGAGAATTATCTGTCATCCAACAGAAGAACATTAGTAAAATGAACAAAGGACTCTATACTACCTCCAGCTCCTCAATCGCATTTCAAGGGAACCGGCTTGCGTAATTTATTTTGCTGCAGGTTCTGCACAATCTGTCAGTTAAACTGCTTAAACGCACTTAAATACCACTGGCCCTCACTTACTTTGTCCTCTAGTCTTATACACACATTAACAAGAAAATTAAAGGTACACTCGTAGCATAATATTAAGATATTTGTTAGAGAAGCATTTAGAACTGTGTTGTCATTCGCTGACATAGAAATCTGGAATTCCAGATCATTGGATAGAATTATTTCACTGAAATATTCTACACTGCCTCCACGGCTAATTTTCTTTCCTAGATACCCAGGCGCGCAAAGCACCAGAGTGAGACATCTCCCGGATATTTCAGAAGAGTGGCCGAACTGCACCAAGATGATGCCAATTTGTTTTAAGATATTTGCAAAGATGGTTCTGAAGAGATGAGCGATCACTAAAGGAGGTACCGTTGCAACGCAGACAGAGGCGACGCTCAGGTACCATTCTTCCAAGTACAAGGAATTCCAAGAAAATCCAATGACAGGTATAAGAATAATAAGACAGATGGTTTCAGCAGGACCTTGGCAGCTGTCGATAGAAATTATAGATCAGTACCTTCCCTTCCTTACAAGTTCTTTTCCAGAAACTGACTGCAGAAATTAAAATCCTATCAGGGCCAACTAAATATGTGCCCTATATTGCTAACATCATATTCAGTTGGATGTGAACAGATTTTAATTTCACATCCTAATTAACACTGATAGAGAGCAATTTCAAAAATGTTTCACAAGGATGAACCAAGTCTTCTCGGCTCTCCCGAATTGGCCGTGGATATATGCATACACTCAGCTTCCCCCACACCTGCCTTCTTCCTCCTTCCTGACACGCGCCCTTCCCTGCACTGGTTGAATGAAATCGCTGTGAATTACTCTCTATCTTTTGAACATTTCCTTGCCTGAATTCTATAACTAACCATGTATCAGCGATTTGAGGAGCCATCTCGTTTGCTTATTGTGTTTAGGTGGGAATGTGTTTTAGAAATTTCAAAAAAAAAAAAAAAATACGTCTTCGCAAACACCTCAATATGGAAAGCTCCTCAATGTCTTTTGGTCTGCGATTAAGGAATTATTTGCTAGACGGCTCCTCTCACAGGTAAAAGATATTTTGTCAAAGGCCAATATAGGCTACCAGTCTTTTCTGTCGTATTTTTACAATCGTTTTGTTTCAATGCACAAGACATTCCCTTTGTGTTCCATTTGAGAAAATTTGTTATTCGTTTAGCATGTTATAAATTAGTATGCGGTGTAGATAGCCTCAGAAAGATATTTTATTACCTATAAATAGAAATGACAAAATTAGTCTTCCCAACACATGCCTTTGGGATATTTTCATTTTGAATTTTATTAGCTACGTCTTTTTTATCTGAATATAATACAAACTTAAAATAAAGACTTCTACAAACAATACCAAAATCATACTATTTATAAAATACATCCTTACAAATATCTTGCATGTACATTTTCTAATCATAACTTATGAATGATTCTGTAAATCCTAGAATAAGTAAAATACAGAACATTTTATATTTGTTTTTCCTCTAACCCTTTTCTCATCTTCTTTTTTTTTCTGTAGTCACCTAAAATGTACAAGCACATAACACATACATACATCTTCCAGAATGGAGAAGAGTTGCCCAAAACATGGGCTCCTTGAGGAAACAGACTGTGTTTTCTGTTTCATCAGTTGTAGTACCTAACACAATGCTTAAGACTTGATAAATTTTAGGATGTGGATCAATGAGTGAACAATAGGAAGGTTTCAAAATGTGCTAGACCAAATAAAAAGGAAAAAGCCAATTTTATACTGTCCCCATTGCTAGAAATTTTATCAGTTCAAATGCTTGGCTCTAAGATTAAAGGTGATCATTACCCTGATAGAGCAAAGAAAAAATTTTTGGTGGAAAGTTTGGATCAAATGAACTAATCAACTCAATTGCATTAGATATTCAAGCCTCCCTCTGCACCCTGCAGGTAGAAACAGAAAGATCTCTTCTATGGAGTCAAAGGAAAAACTGCCTGGAAAACCTCCAGTTCAGTGTCCTTCAATCATACACGCAGTTATGCAAAAATATTTACGAACCCCTTTCTTACTAAGTGCTAGCCCCGTGTTGCAGACGGGGATAATGCTCCCAGATGCGGAAGAAATGGGCCTCATCCTCTCAGATCAGGATGTCCACGAGTTGTGCCTACTATCTGCGATGAGCAAGTGAACAGCCCAGAAGACCACAGAGACTAGACGTGTGGACTGTGCTGCGTAAATTCAAGGGGAAATGGCAACAACTTAATGCCATCAAAATTCTAAATTAAAGTTAACATAATTTGGTCAGTATTTCTCTCAGAATCCTAGTTAGTTTCCAGGAAATAATAGTGAAAACTGCTCAGATCCAGGTAACTTGTTCAGACAGAGAGAACTTTATAAAGTCAGATTATTATTTTATAGCCTAGTCTAAATAAGAACTTCAAACAATGACTTTGTCTTATTGCTCAGCACAAAAACCATTCAGAAAGACTCTAATGAAAACTTCTCATTGTCTGACTATTTATTCTCAAAACTACTGCATTTACACTTAACTGGGCTTTATCTGCACATGTTGGTGTAATAATTACCAGAATGGAATGATGTCTTCTACGGAGGCAAGTACTAAACTCATTGAACCAAAAATACCCTTAGAAAAAATATATCAAAATATGGAGAATTTTTTTTTGTTTATGGTTTTGATTTGCTAAACTAACCAGAAACAAAATGACCCCAAAACAACAAACTGAGCAAGCCTTCCAGGAGCACCGTTAAATACTCGGGACTCACCAGCCTTCATTTATCCTTACAGTAGCACGGGATGGACTCCAGGGGGCAGCACGCTGCCCGAGGACAGATAACAGCAGCGCCTCATCCATGGCAGGGCTTCTGATGCCTGTCCAGCTCCTTCCACACACAGTGGAGTTGCTTCTGTAATTCACCTCAGCTAATGGCTTCTGGAACATACAAGTAACTTCTGGAATCTAATTTGAGAATCGGGCGCCCGGCTGGCTCACTCAGAAGAGTAAGCAATGCCGCATCTCAGGGTTGTGAGTTCAAGCCCCGTGCTGGGTGTAGAGATTACTTAAAACAAACAAACAAAGAAAACTTAAAAATAATAAATAGAATGTGAGGTGTTCACCCCACAGCCAGTGCACTCTGACCATGCTGCCTTGGTCTTTGCCCTCACAGAGGCCTTTCTAGAATGGTACAGTTTTGATCCTGACAGCCGCGGTTTTCCAATGGCTGGCTGAGTGAGGGGTGTCTTCGTAATTTCTGTATATTCTCCAAAGCAGCCAATAGTGCTGGGAGTAATTTAGGCATGGAATTGACCATTTTAGGTTTGTGCAGGATGCCATGTAATAAGGCTCTGAACCAAGGCTGAGGCAGTCTGGAAGACAGAGGAGGAGGATTTCACAGAAATGGCGAGGGAGGAGCGAGAGCTTGCAGTTTCCAGCCTTGCTGACGCGGGAACAAGGGTGAAGGATGGCATGAGCGCTGCTTCCCTTGAAGGTAAAAATGCACCCGAGGAAAACCTTTCAAAGGCGCCATGGCCACACCTCAGTCGCAGAAAGTCATGCATTTGGCCCTGGCAGAGAAGGAGAGCAAGCCAGGGGTGAAGTCAGGTACCTGGAATGTGGGGGTCTGTGCAAATAATTCAGACAAGTGTTTGCTCAGTTCCCCCCCACCGGCCCTAAATGTTTCTTCCCCTATGGCATCCATCCTGTGAATCCTGATCTTTGCTTTGCTTCTCCCCTCCTGTGGGGAGATACGCCCAATAGTTCCGTTTCTGCTTTCGGAGTGGGAGTGGACACCCAGGGACGATAGGCATTTAGGCAGGAAATTAACTGCTTTCCTTGAAGGAGGAGTTCACCTGCCCATTCGTCTCATTATTGGCTCAGAGCTTAGCGATTAATGAGTAATGGTCTCTCTTGGGTTTCAGAGCTCACCTTAGAGGCAGTTTACATTTTCTAGACCCATAATGGCACTAAGCTTTCTAAATGAATTGGATTTTGTTACCCAGACTTTGGTCTTTTGATCTCCTTTACTCTTAATTATCAAGAAGTTCCTCTAAGATCATGGCTAGGGCTACAGACCCCAAGGAAAACCTCCAACTGACTTTGGGAGCCACCAACCTGAGGAAAGACAGAAGGACCAGACACTCATCCTAGTCATGGAATCTGCTTCAGTTTTCCACACCTGCTTTTCTGCAAAACAAACTTGGCATGCATGGTGAACGTCTTCCTCCTGAAATCACTGATTCAGAGGGAGGGTAAAATCTAATATGGTCTTCGTCCATTATTTTCAAAACGTGCTGGTCCCTCTCCCCTGCCTCCCATCTCAGGGGATTGCCTCAGTCATAAAACTGGTGGTTTCCACTGACTTTTGCCGCATCGTGATGAACTGCCAAGTCTTGTCCATTCCCCACTCAACTTGTCACAGTCACGTCTCTCCTGCAGTTTCCCCAGGGTTATCTCTCCTGAGTAGAGATGCAATCACGCAACCCCCCTCTGAAATCCCCAGTCTAACACTAAACACAGCACAAGCGAAAGCACAGCGTTGCCGTCCTGTCCCCACCGCGTGGCTCTTCTCTGTGTCTTCATGACCTCGCACGCACCCACCTCCTACCTTCCGCCTGGCAGGCTCCTCCGTCCTCCACTGACAAAACGTCTTCAGCATCAGTGCAGCCCAAGACCCTGCCCCGTGCGGGAAGGCAGGAGCAAAAGGACCCGCAGGCTCTCTCCACTTTCCCTGTACTTCCCCCTTCCTCAGCGGAGCTTAGAGGCTATTTTCTTTCCCTGAGAGGCTTTCTGCAATCTTTGCACAGAATCAACTCATCTCACATCGTCCCGAGGCACACAGCCTTGGGCATCTACCGTAGAATGACACCCCCGCCCAGCAGGTGAGCTTCCCGTTTCTGAAGAAAGAACTACGCACTTCAGACCCTGATAAACACGAACACATCCGTGCCGGACTGAGCAGATTCCTTTCTCTCCATGGAAGAATGTTTCTGCACTCCTATATTCCGTATATCACTCTTGTATGTTATGTGCAGTCTTCTGAAATGTGCATATGTTGCCATCAGTTTCTGCCAAAACCTATCAGGGTCACTAGCACTGAAAATTCCAAACAAGTTTCTCTCTGCAGTGTCTGACTTGCAGGCTCTTTAGCACAAGTACAGAGAAGATTTCAGGGTGCCCAAGATACTCTTACTCCTTGATAATAACAAAATAAACACGTTCTTTGTCCTTCCTCCTAGGGACTCTTTTATTCTTACGGAGGAAAAGGACACGGGAGAAGCTATAATAGGCTGCAGAGTCTGTCCATCTTCTTCTGACCCCTTCTTTATTTCCATGAAAAAAAAATTGCATGGTTTCAACATTTCCAAATTACATTCCATGAGGAAATACACATTTACTTAAGCAATAATACACTTTATTTAATCCTAGGTGCAATTAAACCTCAAGATGAGGATCACAGGAGCAAATTATATGCAAATACAGCATGTTTTATAGTTTCGGAAGTCTTGAATAAATATTTTGCGAGCATCTTCTTAATGAATTACTAATAGTTCTAACTCCTGTCAGTGCTGGGTTTTCAGTTTAACTGCCTGTGGCTTCTTCTGGCCTAGATCCCTGATGTGGACAGGGTTGCCGATCATAAAATCATAGGACACGTTCCATGCACTGAATTAAAAGGCTCAGGCCCAGCACCTGTAGGTTTGAAGTACGGTTTAAACTGAAAACAGGCTGACTGCTTGAAAATACATTTTCACTGTTATTCAATGTTCTAAATAGATTCTGTAGAATTATACAGAAAGGAAAAGAGAGAAACATTCCGGAAGCTCACCCTTTTTGTAACAGTTTCAGATTGCAAGTATTTTGAACTGAGCTTATAAACCTCAAAAGTGACCTAGAGAGAAAGGAAGGTACATGCATTTGTGCAGGGATGACCTAGTTTCTAAGACTCAATATTCTGCCGTGCTCCAGGTTCACAGCTTTAAAACCCTCTATGCCTGCAGGTGTTTCCTTAATGCAAGCACTTATGATGCGGCTTCACGCTGACCTTTTAATTTGGGAGAAGATGAAAAAGAATATACTGTGCTTTAGTACTTGTAGAAGTATTAAAACACTGAAATGCTAAAACATTCTAGATGAAATAAAATAAATTATCTCAGAAGAGAACCACAAAAAGTAATGACTCTTGGGGCACACCATTAAAAAAAAAAAAGCCAATTATGGATTGTGCCCATCTCTCAATATGACTTCATAAATCTTTTAAATGATAATATATAATTTCATGAGTTTTATAAAGCAGGGGATTGTTCACTGATCACAAAGTATGGTGTCAAAATGTGACATCTTATAGGAAAAGCCAAAATGCTTTTACATGGGGTTGATTTTATTTACCAAGTAGATGAGAAAAATCTGAAATTCACTGGGAGAATATTTCCTACAGAAGTCATGGCTTAATCTTTGACCTACCAAATGATAATTTCTAAGGAAACAGAAATGTCTGGATTTTATTTTCTGCATGTATCTCCAACCAACTACAAGTAATTGAAAATAAAATCATTGAACATTATATCAAAAACAAATAGTATACGATATGCTGGTTAATTGAACTTAAATTTAAAAAATAAAGTAATAAGAGAGAAAAAAAGGCTATTTTAATAGATCGTTTTTAACCCCAAGAATTTAAATGCAAGAAATCAGTAACACAGGCCTAAAAACTCCTGACTCATAGGTACTGTGTTGTGCTTTATTCTTTTTCTTTCAAAACCATCCTTATAAATCATATTACTTTGCTAGTACACACCCTGTAATTCTTTTTCAAAGTTAAAACAATTTTTGGCAGGTTCCTCTTATTTTTATTTTGGTGATTTCTAATATGTATTTAAAACTTTAAATGTGACACTTATTAAAATACCCGATAGTGACACATACTTGCAAAAAAACACAATAATGTATTTAGTTTCTTCTAGTATCAATCTTGTCATGACTTCTTCATAGGTTCAGTTATAAAGTATTCAACATACAAGTATGATTTCATTGATCTGAGAAGTTTGCTTATTCAGCTTCATAGAACACTTTGTGTTGTGGTGTAATGTTATTCTCAAAATCTAATATATACTATGTGCATCCAGAAAGAAATTATCACCAGGCACAAATACACATTGTGATAAGTTACTGAATAATATTTCTGCACCCGGCTAATTCTGCAAAAATCAATTATCACGTAAGTAAAAATAAAAGGTTTAATGCTTCAACTAAATGATCCACAAGCGCTTGAAATGCCAACGAAGATATCAACATTTTCAAAATGGATCAGCATTAATTTTCACCAAAAAGACAAATCAAAGCCAACAGATAGTAGCCACCAAAGCAGCACTTGTAGATCTGATATTATGCTTCCCACGCGGCATTACCTGCCTTCATACTGTGATAACATAGTGAATGTATCCTTGATACACGAACTTGGGGATTTCAGTGCAATTCCTTCCACAAAGAACAACATAGGCAGGAAGCAAACATTACCTACTGAGTTCTAGGTTTTCCTCACCGAGGCTGATTTAGGAAGATTACTTTTTATTTTTTTTCTCTTTTTAGCCCTCACGTAGTTTATTAATCCAAGGGGAGCATAATGATAACCCAATCTGCAAAGGTACTGTGGCACTCCAGTTCTTTTGCAGTCAAGACACATATTTCACAGGAAGACTTTAATATGACTACCCTGTAAATGCCTGTAGCAGACAATGTTTACAATGAAATGCTTGTATTTATTTAGATTTTTCAGTACTGAAGGAATCTCCCCCTAGCCTTCCTTCTTCCCACCCACCCCCCCAAAAATGCAAATTTCACTTAGGTTTTTGAAAATTTCTTCCAAGATTGTTCCTACGTATGGCTCGTTCCAATCCGTCTTTCTCCTTCTCCTGACTTGATGACAACAGCACTGTTTTAGCTTCAACAGATCCCCTTGCTATGAACATCAACCAGGAACAGAGGCTTTTAGAGAACACAGGACTCATGAGAAAAGAAAGCTGAGCTGATAGAGGCAGTGGTCTCGCCTATTTCCATGTTCATTTCTAGTTGTGACAGAATCCTCATTATACAGATAAAAAGTACTCCTTGGAAAGAGTAGAAGAACAACGTGGAAAACAAAGTAGTAAGAGAAAAGGCATTTGGAAGATCACTTCCTAAAATCTCTTAAAATTGATCCCCCTGCTTCTGCTCACAACATTAGACATAGCTGGGAAGAAGGTCCAGCCACCTCAGAAGACAGGTCCAAATCAAAGTGCCTTGTGACCAGATGGTCTCATTCAGGACCCACTCTCAGGATTGGAAACCCGTGACTAATCGGTCTGCTTCTGTTTACTAACATCAAGACCAGGGCTAAGAAAACTTCTTTTCTGACATCAAAGACCATGCCACCTCTGCAGTGAAAATCAAACCAGGGAGAAAGAAACCATCTACTCTGGGAATCAGAGCCCAGACAGCAGCCAGCAGCCTCAATGTCAACATACGGTACAGACTGGAAGCTTTTGGATTCAATATTCCACTTTTCTCTTAAGCTTGTGGTTTGCAAAGAAATAAAACACCAAACCCACTTCTTTTTTTTATGTTTTATTTAAATTCAATTAATTAACATATAATATATTATTAGTTTCAGAGGTAGAGGTCAGTGATTCATCAGACTTACACAACACCCAGTGCTTGTTCCATCACGTGCCCACCCTAAGGTCCATCCCCCAGTTACCACATCCTCCCGGACCCCCCTCCCCTCCAGAAACCCTCAGTTTGTTTCCTATGATTAAGAGACTCTTATGGTTTGTCTCCCTCTCTGGTTTCATCTCATTTTATTTTTCCCTCTGTTTCGTTTTCTTTCTTTTTTTTTTTTTTTCTTTCCGCAAATCCACTTCCCAAACCCACTGTGAATCAGACCATGAATTTCCTAACAAAACCTAAAAGTATGTGGTCAACTAGGCATGGACCTTGTACACAAGTTTTCTTCCCAAGCCACAGGAGCCCTCTTGAACCATCACCACTTCCTTCCCAAAGACAAGCCTCTCGGGGCCCCACCACCTCCTGCAGTTACTGAGATAAGCAGCTGATGCCGTTCAAAGTCTTTCTCCAACACTGTGGACCTGCCAACAACATTCTCACAGTTATTCAGCAAAACCCCGGACCCTGTAAGGCCCTTCTCCACTGCCTCTGCCCATATGAACTGCGGGCATGCTCCCCTTTCTACAACAGGGGAAAAGAGCCACCAGATCCACTGGAAAATTAATTGCCACTGAAACATGGGGTACAATCTCATACTTGCTTTACTCATGCTATTTCCTCAGGGGAATGCTAGTCCCCCTTTGTCCACTTAAGAAATTCTACCAACCCATCAAACCCCAACTTAAATGCCACAGTTCTGTGACTGTCCCTGATTCCCAAATGAGAAATAATCATTGCTTTCATTCTGATTATATGCTTTTTAGTCTCTATGTTATACTTTTTATATTTTATGTTGATTGACATCATTTACATAAGACATAAGCATCCACTCTAATTAGGAGTTCACAGAAGACAGAAAATGCATCTTCTAAATGTTTATAGCCGCCCCCCCCACCGCCACCTTGGTCTAAAATTTGCCTTAGGCAAAACTTAAATCTCTTTGCATTTTTGCGTATTTACACCTTTGGTTGTTTCCACCTCATCTAGAAAAATTAATCCTAGCTGTCAAAAATTTTCTCTATTCAGTATTTTTATAAAGCGTGAGAAATGAACTCTAATAGAAACTATTTCAGTGTTGGATACCATGTAGACTCAAACACTTAAGCAAGACTACTAATAATGGATGGAGTCTTAAGTCCCACGAAAAAATAAAGCTTCACTTCTTTTCTTGGGATTTATGCTACGTTAATGAAAAGTCTGGATCTGGCATAAATGTTATCATACGAAGTATAAACACAGTTTTATTTTCATTAAGTAAACGTAACTACCAACCACATTTTACCAGCATAAACATTTAATGAATTAAATGTTTCTATCACAATAGTATGTCTTGACTGTTCATGTGAACAGCTCTAGGATACTTGAAGATCGTTTTTCTCACCAAGATTAATGAAAAAGACCACTCGAAATGAGTTCATTAATTTAATTAAGGTGCAGAGAACAGGCAGCCCTAAGAGATCCCAGTCTAGCTCCACTGAGCAACGTAATGTTTTCATCACGTTGACGAAAAAGTATTTCTGATGATGATGACAAAGTTTGTGTTAAAATATTAACTAACACTCAAACTCTTCCTTATTGATACATGTATACTACCCGTGGATCGATCAAGAACTTTAAAACTTATTTAATATTTGGCATGTAAAACATCTCACACTTCTAAGTAGTTTATTTTTTCTCAAGTCATAGCCTGTTTTCAAGGAGTATAAATATTGTGGAAATTTCTAAATAATGCTACATTATTTCCATCCACAATATTATGAGATTTTAGAGAACTTTGTTTTATTGACTGTTTCCTTCTGCACAGCAAAGGAAACAGTCAACAAAACAAAGAGACAACCCAGGAAATGTGAGAAGATATTCGCAAATGACACTACAAAGAGCTGATATCCAAGATCTATAAAGAAATCCTCAAACTTAATATCCAAAAAACGATAATCTTGTCAAAAAATGAGCAAAAGACATGAACAGACACTTCTCCAAAGAAGACATACAAATGGCTATCAGACAGATGATAAAATGTTCATCATCATTAGCCATCAGGGAGATTCAAATCAAAACCACGTTGAGATACCACCTTACACCAGTTAGAATGGCAAAGATTAACAAGACAGGAAGCAACAAATGTTGGAGAGGATGCAGAGAAAGGGGAACCCTCTTACACTGTTGGTGGGAATGAAAGTTGGTGCAGCCACTTTGGAAAGCAGTGTGGAGATTCCTTAAGAAATTAAAAATAGAGCTACCCTATGACTCTGTGATACCACTACTGGGTATTTACCCCAAAGATACTGATTGTAGTGCAAAGAAGGGCCATCTGTACCCCAATGTTCATAGCAGCAATGGCCACAATCGCCAAACTGGAAAGAGCTGAGATGCCCTTCAGCAGACGAATGGATAAAGAAGATATGGTCTGTATATACAATGGAGTATGATGCCTACATCAGAAAGGATGAATATCCAACTTTTGTATCAACATGGATGGGACTGGAGGAGATTATCCTGAGTGAAATAAATCAAGCAGAGAAAGTCAATTATCATACAGTTTCACTCAATTGTGGAGCATAAAGAATAACATGGAGATCATTAGAGGAAGGAAAGGAAAAGTGAGTTGGGGGAAATCAGAGGGGGAGATGAAGCATGAGAGACTGTGGACTCTGAGAAACAAACTGAGGGTTTTGAAGGGGAGGGGCATGGGGTTTTGGGTGAGGCTGGTGGTGGGTACTAAGGAGGGCATGTATTGCATGGAGCAATGGGTGTGGTGCATAAACAATGAATCTTGGAACACTGAAAAAATAAAATTAAATTAAAATAAAAAAGATTTTAGAAAGCTTCTTCTGCCTTGGCGTCATAAGGCTAAGATGAGCCACTTTCTTAATGTATAATCATTGTAGCACAGGCCTGGCCAAATTTTCATAAATTGTGAATCAAAGTTTTGAATAAATATGTTTGTTTGTATGAGTTATTTGCCCACAGCAAATTATCACAATGAATGAAGAAACCAAAGCCATAATTAAGTTGATAAAAATGACTATTATATTCTGCAGCAGCATTACAGGTCTTGAAGGTGACTGATTTAGAAACACAGATTACTACCTAAATAAAGAACACACCATAGAAACGTACATGGGGAAGACCAAACTATTTAATCCCTCCCATAATATTTCCATTTTGGAAAGCTCATAAATAAATTTTGGAAAACTCAAACTCGTTTTACTATTTGCTGTTTTCTGTGATTTTACATTTTCCTCTAAGGTTGGCCATCTATATCAGGCACTGTTTATTACATATTATTATTACATACATGTTATACATTTTATTGTTGTGTAAATGACACATATGTCCATCAGCTGGGGAATGGATAAAAAATATGGGGCAGAGCCACACCATGGACTATCGTTCGGCAATAAAAATGAATATGGCACTGATACAAACATGCTAGTGCTCTACCCAAACCCATCCCCCTAAAGTACACATCTGTGTGTCCTCCTTTACTACGTACAAACACTGATCATTTCCCACTGGGCACTTAGTGAGATCAAGACATGAATTCCTTCAGAAGTATATTACTAATTCTCAGACACTACCATCTGTGAAATGAAGCCAAATCCTCCACCGGGAATTTCTCTGCCTCTCCTTCCCCTCCGTCTCTCCCTGTCTCTCCTTGACCTCCTTTCCCTCTTTCTTCCATCCTTCCCTCATGTCTCTCACACAGACTTTGTTATCTATACCTTCCTGTGGCCCTTGCCACTTGCTCTTTTGCAAGACCTCTGATTTGTACTTATTTGCTTACACAGCAGTCAAAACTGGTTCAACCTTACTACCAACAATAGATCCATTCACAGGGAATCTAGAAGCTAAATCCTTGAAACGCACATTACAGATTTCCGGCCCAGATCTCAAAGTCAAGGTTGTTCTTCTGTTACCTAGCCCCGCTTCACGTAACCCAGCTTGACAGCTCACTGTGTCCTCTTCTTGGTCCCAAAAAGACGTTCAGACATCGGCGCTCTTACTCACACACTTCCGCGTGGGTTCTTTCTCCCTTACACCATTCGCATTGTCGGCAGCACTACCGCACGTGGTGTTTTGAACAAGGCAAGGTCTCAGTAAATGCGTGTTTCATGATGATGTGTGTGCTATTTTGTGAATGCAAGATTTTCCTATTCTTCCAAAGAAATGTTAGAGTCACCAGACTTGTTGATAACCATGTATTTTCATGAGTATGACTGAGTCCAAGGTCCTGATTCACTTTCATATTTTTCTTAAATTGAATGTGCACACAATCTGACATTGACTTGAATGGGTTATTCCAGGCTTTTCATAATGCATCTCACAAGCCAGCTGAAATTGCCCTCAGCCTTGCTCCCTACAGTTCCCCGTCTACCTTGTAAAGGTGCTGACATGCCAACTTATTTTCAAAACCTGCCAGGCAGAAACTTATGGTATTTAGGGAGTGCAAAATCCTAAATGACAATTTCCAAATGAATATTGGAAGAGTTCATCTGTTTCCCCTTATCTACTATATAAATCTTTCTCTTCATGCTGAAGGGCTTCACATTTTAATAGAAAATACATGTTTCCCAGTACTCACTACATTGATATTTCTGTCACAGTGTCTGCTGCTTACAGAGATTTTCTAATTCTACTCTGTAGCTTAATAACCACAGGAGACACTGATTTGGCAAAATATGATACTATTTCACAATGTCGTTCATAATCAATGTTAGAAACCTGGCGGCTAAATGCCCCTGCCACAAATTTACTCCAGGTATTGGCAAAAACCACCTGTGTTCTGTGCACTTGGGTTTGTAGATAAAATGCAAATCACCTTATTTTGCATATTTCCTCCCTTCACTTTTTATCAAAAAATGGGAATATAAGCATGTACCTGTGTATCTCACCTATCTTTACTCTGTCTCTAGAGCTGATAACAAATTTTTTAACAAAAATATTTCTGTGCTTAAATATGATTTTTATTTACTTGTAATTTTATCAACATGTTTATCAAATACCAGTTTATTATAACAATATTTATAAGGAAGAAAATTTTCTACCTGATTTCCTGATGGCTTACACCCTGATATCCTTCAACTACTAAAATGGGGCTTGGCTCACTTGTTTACAATTGTGTGTTCATTACCACTTAGCATCAGTCATTCTGTCTATAGTTACATAAACAGAGGCATCAGTCTAAAAGTAGACGCTGTGGTGCCCTGTTGATGTCATGCCTCCTCTTACACATGATGAGGTCATTTCTTCTCCATGGTAGTCTTTGCAAAAACGCATAACCCCAGTCAGGTCTTGAGAAAAATCTAGACAAATCTAGCTTGGACCCATTCTAGAGTATACCTGGTCAGTATTCTTCACACTGTCATGGTCATGAAAAGTTAAGAAATAATGCGAACCGTCAGAGACCAGACGAGACTGGAGAGGCGTGACAACTAAACACAGTGTGGTGGCTTGGACTGGCTTTGATCCTGGAACACAAAGAAGACACTGATGGAGTAACCAGTGATACCCAAATAAAGTCAACTTGTGAACCATGTTAACAAAAAAGGAACTAAGAGTATAAACCAATCGTTAAATGGGGATTTGTTTGTGAAAATAGTGTGTCATTCTCCTTGTCCTTCCTTAAGCCTTTAAATGACTTCTCTTAATTATGTCATAATTCATCGTTGCACTCCAGCAAGTTTTCTAGGGACTGCATCAATCAGTTGGCCATGGCAAACCTTCAAACTCTGACATCACAGACCATGTGCACAGTGGTGCAGCATGAACACTTTTTCTTGTATCACACCAAACAGACTGTGCTGTGTACGTAAAAAATTATTTGCAAATGTGGCTCTTTTAGAAAGTGTGCATGTGTGCCATTTTGAGAGGAGTGTGTTCATCAAGAACACAGGACAACCTCTTCTACCAGCAGAGCCTCTTAGTGTCAGAGTGCCAGTGCATCTAGAACAGCGGCCGTGGCCGTCATCTTCTGCAGCGACAACAAAGCCCAGCTTGTGTGACATCCCTTCCCTCCAGCCCTGGCAGTGGCCCAGTGTCAGAGAAAAGTGGTTTAAAACCACCTTCTCTTCCCACCAGCCATTGTGAATGTGATGATGCTCCACTAGCAGCATCAGCATCAACCGGAACTCCTTCCAGATTCCAGCTTAAGACTTAGTGAACCAGAAACTCTCTGGGAGAGGCCCAGCTGTCTATGTTCTTCGTAGCCCTAGAGTGGATCCCACAACACATGCAAGTGTGAGAACTACCACTTCACCAGTAAAGCAATTTAATGTGGAAACGCTTTGATACCATTAACACGGACAGCGATACAGTCTTATTGGAGTTGACAAATCATGCATATTGTTAAAACCTGGGCTCCTTCTGTTTACAGCCTTTTTCACTGTTTTCTTTATATTTTAGCACTAAGGTGATTGAAAATATTCCAAATTTTGGCATTGCAGTTAAAGGGATAGATAGATAGATAACGCTCTGGACAGATAGTAAGACCTGAAGAAATTGTTAAATGTAAAAAAAAAAAGAAAGAAAGAAAGAAAGAAAAAGAAAAAGAAAAATTCTAGTGTAAATGTATTACCCTGAAGATTGAAATGGGCAGTTAAACTGCTCTACTTAAACCGGAAATTGATGGTGTGTGAATATTAGTTCACCCTTCTGAGGAAGTCTGCTCTTTCTTCCACTTGGGTCTTAACAAAGTGTTTGCCAGTGGCCATCACAACTGAGTGAACACCACAGCAGGATGAGAACAAGGACCTGTAAATGTACTGGATACAGCTGACCAAGGGAAATGCTGCTGTGAAGAGCATTAGCTTGGTTTTACTGTGACAGTCCAATTACCAAAGTTCCTCTGTCAATATATCTCTCCTTCCTCCGTGGAGAAGAGCCAGTCACCCTTCTTGTCTATCTGGCCGACCCATGCCTTTCGTGCCCTGTATGGCTGTTACTTCTCTGTTGGCTCTTTCTTTAACAATTGAGACTCCTTCTTAGGTGGTTAGCAAACACATCACCATCATCTCTCACTAGGGAAATCCAAAGCCACCCTGCCTACCCTCCACCAGCCCCTCTGCCCCGCATCCAAATGTTCTTCACATGTAGTCACGCCGACGCACCAGTTTCCTCTGTAGCCAAGAAGCCCATGTCTCCTGCCTCACCTTCCACTGCGTTCCGGTCCCATTGGCTTTCACTGGCATTTCCTATAGTCTACACACCCTCTCCAGAGGCGTCGGTGCTTCCCCCTGCCTAAAGTCATCTCTCCCTTCTCCACCAGCTTATGGTCTACTCCACACCAAGGAGAGTCCACCAGCTTAAGGTCTACACCGTCTTTCAAAGATTATGTCTTCAGAGAAGCCTCCCGTGACCTTCCAGAGACCTTCTGTGGTCTTCCTTTGATGCAACCTTACATAAGTTTGTGAGATAAGCATAAGATTTTGGAGCCAGAGAACTTGGGTTTGAATATTGTTTATGCTACTTATTAGCTGTGTGATCCTGGGCAAGATATTTAACCTACCTGTTTTCAGCTGTCTTGTCTATAAAACAGGAATGGTAGAGTGCCTCCTTCATAAAGCTGCTATGAGGAGTCAATGAATTAGGACATGTCAAGTGTTTCTTGTACCACTAGCATCTAGAAAATGCTCAATGTTATCACTGTGCTTACTTCTCTGATTATCATCCCCTGTCAGACTCCACATACCTCAAAGACTAGGATGTTTTCTAATTTTTAGTCTCATGTCACACGTTAATGGTACATGGCTGGTTTTCAATATATATTTGTTGAATAAACACGTGATTAATTCTACTATCATCTTTAGCACATTTTAAAATAATTATTATAGGTATATAATTCTGTTTTTCCATGAGACAGTCTGATGGTTAACAGCAGGAACCATATCAAAGTCCTCGGCTTTGACTTCAGTACCGAACAGGGCCAGACACAGAGTAAGTCCTTATTGAATGTGTAACCAATTCAGAAAATAAATGAGAATAAAGGGTGAATAGATTGACTTCAAGCCATTTTCTTCTATAATTTCCTTAACGACTTGCCTTTCAGCTGATGCTTCATTGAAATGAAAAGTCTGTAACGGAATTCATTCTCCATTAATGATTCTGGGGAAGCATTCCTCAGGATTGAGAACATGAGCAAGACAGAAGAACAGAAGCCACAGACGTGATATTCCAGGCAGGAAAATCTCGCCTCAACTAATCTAGCTTAAAGGGTTTCTACTAAGTGATTCCAACCAAAATCGTTCATCTCACAACTCCACTGCACATGTACGGGTCCCTCCATCCTTCACACATAAATATGGGTGATCACAGAGCTCTATGGAAAGAAGCATGAGGACCATGCCCAGTAGAGAAAACAGGAATTAAACCTTCATTCTTAAAACAGAAGAGCACACCCTAGAAGTAGCAGTCCCCTGAGTGTGCCCTTTTTCCAGAGCGTGTGTCTTGGGCGTTCCATAGTTATGGGCATGCCTGATTTGCACCACTGCTTTTATGAATTTTGGTTTCTCACTTCAGTGGCCAATGCCGGAAATGTGAAAGTAGAAGATAAAGGAAGAAATTGCTTTCCACCTCTCCTGAGTTCAAGGACATAATCCAAAACTGTGAATCGAGGAGTTACACAGCTGGTATTTATTTTCTTGTTCACTTAGATTCCAACAGTATTTTGGATGTTTAGAAAGGAAAAGCAATGCTGTGAGTAGTAAACTCCTCATTCACAAAAGTAAAATGCAATTGTCAGTCCCTAGGTATATTCCTAGCCTGGGGAAGAGTTAGAATTTCGGGCTTATGTTGCTAACTAGCTTTGTTGTTTTGCGATAAGTAACCTAAAATCTACATTCTAGACAACCCCTCACTGGCAAAATGAGGATACAGGTCTACACCGGGTGATCTCCAAGGACTAGAAGGCTTTATAACTATAATTTCTTGTCTCTCTTTATATATAATTTATTGTGTCTAACCAAGCCAAAAAGAAGCATGCTATTTCATTGGTGAAATGCCATTTTTCAATATCAAATGTTTTATGCTATAAAGAAAATGATGGTGCTTATTTTTGAAAAACTGTATTTATAATCTTTCATGACAACCTGCTTTCCTTCCTCTGAACTCTAACCCCAGTCCACACCTAGGCCACAGTCCAAGGCACCCTGTTAAAAATACAGTTCATAGCACTAATTGAGTAACTATTGGAAGTACTATTTAATAATCAAAGCTGGGAGATAATGAAAAGTAAACAAATCCAAATACTTGTAGAAAATAATTGACTTCCCATATCACTCGTGTATGCCATGCTTCACCCATAAAAAACCAGGAAAAAAGGAGAAGCTTCATAAACCTTTTAAATGAGCAGTTACCATTCCAAACAAAGTTCAATAATGTATCTGTGTTTTGACTACAACCAGTGTAACTCATTACAGACTAAAAGCACCCAGCTGGTACTCTTTTAAATGCAGCCATTTTGCTGGAGACTGCAATAGACTATTTCAGACTGAGAAAATGAGGAAGACAGACAGAAAGACAGAATGGGCAGGAAGGGAGAGAGAATGTGCACTCATCAGAGATCCTTGAAAAGTGCTCTTTCTGCGCTAGTCCACTCTACGCAGGTTCCAGATTCCTCCTGCAGGTGCACGGGCGTGCACTTGTGCGTGTGCGGGAGAGAGAGAGCACGTGCACTCACGCACAACCCCTGCCACAGTGCAAAGTCACTCAAGCAAAAGCACAAGCTGAGAGTGTATGCCTCGGGGAATGACCGCAGTTGAAAAGCTGTCAAATACAGCGTGAAGACCAGGAGGGGTGGACAAAGCAGGAACCAAATCGGCATTCTTGAAACAGAAGAGCACACCCTAGAAAGAGCAGGAAGGAAGTATCATCTGTAACGGTCCAGTGTAACATAAAGATGCCAAGGGGGCTCCAGGATGAACGTGTGAAGCAGAAAAAAAAAAAAAAAAAAAAAAACCTTTCTTAAAAGAAGACAGCTCACAAACACCTTTCCAACGAGGGTAGCGTCTGTCTGTCTGTCTGAGTCTTCCTACTGCCCATGAGCTTGCGGGGGCACCACAACTGGTCATGCCGAAGCCGCTGCCTGCTTAAGACACAGAGACCAGTGCAGACCACGGTCAACTCAGAGGAGCAGACACCACCAACCGGACGCCTGCTTTAACCAATCGAACCTAATATTATTTGAGTCATCTTATAAATTTGTTTTATATTTCATAACTGATGAAAATAGATAGTTGTAGAGCACACATTCAAGAAATAAGGTTTCTTCCTAATAAATAAAAGGCTGCTCTGAGAGGTTGTAACTCCATTTGTAGACTCGCTTTGCATTTCCTTCTTCTGTTCTCTGCTACTCTTCAGCGAGCTGAGAGTTTGCCTGAGCTGAGGGAACATAGTGACTCCTTCTCAGTGAGTTACATCTTTCCTTCAGAACGATTCCACCCGGGCGCCCGAGAATAATGTTTGTCAGAGTCTGAGTGTGCCACAGAATCACTGAGAACGGATCTATTCTGAGGAACTAACAAGCCCAGGGTCTTCCCATGGTCACAAGGAAGCTTTAGAATTCAACAGCGGAGACCCACCGCCCCAGGCCAGCAGCATTAGGCTCCCTCTGGGCCAATTCATTCCAGAAGGAGGGAGGGACCCTGGGGTCTTTTTCACAAGGGCACTAATCACATTCCTGGGGGCTACACCCTTCTGATCTAATCACATCCCCAGGGCCCCACCTCCAAATACCATCCCCTTGGGGGTTAGGTTTCAACATAGGAATTTTGGGGAGACATATTTAGCCCATGGCAACCTGCGAACAAATAGTCTAATTTTATTCAACAAACATGTTTAGGACAACATTCTATTTGTACACACTTGTCTCTATTTGCCACAGACATAAAAAAATGGGATAAATCACATCTTTGTCCGTAGAGTAGGGAATTGAAAAAAAAATCTTATAATTACTGGCTATAGTTTTAAGAAAATCGAACTTGTGTACATTTTGGAAAAGGCAGTTAAAAATATGTCAGCACAGAAAAGACCAATTCTGGGCATATCCGTGCTCACATATTTCTTTGAACAAAACTGCAGCAAGGCCACAAGCAAGCGAGCAGGGTTTGTCCGTCTCCGGCTGCCATCGAGCTCGCTGTGCTGCTGCGCGTCCGCATGGGTGGGCACATGGCAGGTGACAGAGGTCTGTCTTACAGGGTCCGAGCAAACTGAAAGGATCTGTGAATCAGACTTCACGTCGTTTCTCATTCGGGCAATTTTTCAGGTTAGTCTGAAAAGGCTGGTAGCACTTTTATTAAATTACACAAACTTAGCTTTCTTTCTGCAAAGGTTTTTGTGAGTAATTAGCATGAAGATTCCCCTTTGCAGCATCTGTATCCCCAACCTTGTTATCATCAGTGTACTTGTGTGTGGTTCTAATCTGCAGTCGCCGCACTGGGCACAGGGAGGGAAAAGGCCCCAGGTCAGGCTCCATGTAGAAAAGCACCTGCATACATCAGTGTGCGCTCATATTTTTCTGTAACCCATCTTATTTAATTTGATTAAAGCAAATCACTCAGAAAATAGTGTTTTTTGAAAGGTGAACCACAGAGATCTTTTTTTTTTTCCCCAAAGAGAATATTATGAGAAAATTCAGAGTATGTAATAATGCATAGCAAATTCAATCAGAACACACACACACACACACACACACTCTCTCTCTCTCTCGCTCTCTCTCTCTCTCTCCCTCTCTCTCTCTCTCCCGTAACAACAAATATGATTTCCATTTCTAGTGCATCCAATTCAATACTTCTTTTCAGAGAAGATTTATTTCTGCTTACAGAAGCAGATAAAAGAATAATAGCTTAACAATTGCTCACCTATTGGAGAACCATACAAAACAGATGTGAATTCAAATTTGCACTTGAAAACTAGCAACTGGGTCTACGTGAATAGGGCTGTGGTTTCAGATCAGCAGGGAGGAACACTGCCCATTCCACAGTTTGGGTTATAGGTGTATCATTACCAAGACAAAGACATTTCCCAAGCAGTAGATTAAGTTCACAGTTGTTTTTTTTTTTTGTTGTTGTTGTTGTTTTGTTTTGTTTTCCTGGCCCAGAATTCAATACAACTTGCATTCATTGTCTCAACTTAGGACTGAGCTTTCAAAGCTAGCTGCCACATGAAAAGCCCCCCACCCCCACCCTTTCTCTGCATGGAAGACTGTGGAGATGGAAACCTGAGAACATAAGGCATCTACACCACAAAGATTTCCCATTCTTAGTTATTCCAAGCAAAGAGAAAAAGGTCAGAAAGACATGCAGATAAACTAAAGGGCCTTCCTCTACCCACTACTTCCGTCTGTGCTCCGTGATCTACAGCATTAGCCAGTGATGGGTGCGCTTCTAATAGTGTCGGAGGGTCAAAGGCTGGGACTCACATGCCATGAAAAACCCCATGCACACTTCAGAAATGTACTAGACCAGAAACACAAAGGTGAACTTGACATTTTGATGTTGACATTGTGTGTATCCACAACAGAAAAAAAAAAATGTCTAGAACCTGAGCCATTTGTTTTCTTAGCAGTCATTGCCTAAGGCCAGGTCTTCAAATACTTCCAGACAAAAGCACTGACATGGAAGGGGCCATATTATCAATGGAACTTCCTTTTTCTGTTTTGATATTATAGTAATTATAATAAAACTTAAGACAACTGGATTAATTATGAAACAAAGCATTATCAGTGCATCAGAACAAATTATGAAAAAAAGATCATGAGCTTACTCACGTCTCAGTGTTTTCTAACATATTATTATATTTGCCTGTTTCTCTTCAGTGAAGTTTATGTGTATATACTTTTTGAAATCACTTTCTCACTATATTCTGTAAGGTTTGCATTGTAACAGAAGGCTATACTGGATTAAATACATAAATCATCTCTCTTCATGCAACTGTCATCTGTAACAGAGGAGGTGTATAGTTTTCAATTTATTCATAGTGTCACTGTAGAGGACACTGATGTCACAGTGAGGCTTAGCAAGGAGGAGTAACATGATAATTTCACAAACTGTGCCAACCCTAATCCACATAAGTCCCTTTTTATGTGATACCCCCAAAATGCTGTCATTACCTCCCGGGAGCTCTCATCAAATAAGCAAGAAATGTATTTTGATACCACCTGGATCCACCTGCCTACGGCCCCTTACCCCTTACCCTTACCCTTTCTACCTACCCAGCAGTCCTACTCAGAGTACGTTCTGCAAATTCATAAAATTCAATATATTGTGCAAACCAAAATACCTGTCTTCCCAAACTGAAACTCCATACCCAATAAACAAGATGTCCCCATTTCTCTGTCACTGCAGTCCCCGGCAATGGCCATTCTACTTTCTGTCTCTATGAATTTGAAATTTTTAACCCTAGGAAGACAGACATGATATTTGAGTACAAATATGAATGTTTCGGTATCATTTTATATCGGGTTCAGATCAGGCTCACTCTGCACTGTGTGCTAGCTGGGTTAATAATTACCTCCTTTTTCCCACTTAGAGAATTTTTCTGGAAAAAACTATGCTTGCTAGTTCTCTTACTACATGGGTTACTTCCATCTATTAAAATCCGTCCTATACATTCCAATCTCCCAATCATGATTTGAACTGTATCGAATTTATTTAGCTTTCTTGCATGCCATGTTTAACTTTGCTTTTCACTCATGTTCGATGGTCCCCACTCACCATGACAATTGTCTCTGAAGGAAAGACACTAAAAACAAGATGCTTCATATAGCAAAGCAATGGAAGATCACAAGACCAAATGATAAGTCAAAATTTTCTCCACCAGTTACTGTAAGTATCGAAACAAAAGCCGAGATTTCTGCAACCCAAGTTTCCACGGCTGGATGAACGGATACAGAAAATGCAGGATACATACACAATGCAATATACCCAGTCTTGAAAGAATGAAATTCTACTATAGGGGACAATACAGAGGAGCCTGAGGACCCCGTGCTAAGTGCAGTCGGCCATACAAAAGGACAAATACTACAAGATCGCACTTAAGGAGGCATCTAAAATAGTCTAAACAAACAAACCAACAAATTCCCACAGAGTAGAAGGCTGGCTACCGGATGCAGGAGTGGAGGGGGCTACTGTGGAGAAGAAAACTGGGAGTTGTTATTTAAGGGGTGTAAAGTTTTAGTTGTACAAGATAAATAAGTATGGGAGACCATCTGTACAATCCAGCACTTATAATTAACAATACCGTGCTGTGCACTCGAAACTTCATTAAGAGGGTAGATCTCAAGTTAAGTGTTCTTACCACAGTACAAAAAATAAAAGAAAGAAAACCAAGGTTTCTGACCACCTCATCATCAATGCCATCATAAATGGTTTCTGTGAAAAGGTACTGTTACGTGATGCCATTTTAATTTCTTCTCATAGTAATATTTAAATTTTCAGCATTTTGCATAGTTAAGATAAGGTGCTTCTTCCTTTTAATAATGTCTTTCACTAACGTATGTATTAACTCTGGCAACTGTGAGGGACAAATTTCAAACTAATATTAAATGAGACCATTTCTGTCTTACATTCAAGTCAGGGAACACAAGACTAAATGTATATAGTTATAATATATAAATTTATAATTCATATAATAATATATAGTTTGTAAATTTATAATATAAATATATATATTTTTTAATAACAATAAATCTCTAAGCATTGATGTCAAGAGAGTGAGGAAAACACAGTGAATCATCCCCTACTTATCAGCCAAGCTGTGAGATGGTAGTCATCTGGGTACTGGCCCAACAAGAGTGGCAATTAATGATGTAATAACTGGGTAAACAATTAATGAGTGTAATTAAAAAGATTCTGAATTTCATGTCTAAATGTTACCCCAGACAGCTGGATCATTTGCCTGGAGAAAAGCTCTACTCTCCAATTTTTGATAAAAACAACAACAATAACAACAACAACAACAACAACAAAAAAAAAACCCAGAATCATTTTTCATTCTCATCTCACCTCTTTGGATGAGGAAGAGAACTCTCCCAGGGGCATATACATTAAGATATCTCAACTCTGCGAAGGTATGGTACACGACTTAATTTTGAAAATTCTGTCAAAACACCGTTCACCTGTAACGTTACTTTCCTAACTGTGGGATGATAATTTCCTGTATGACGAATCACTCAGGAGAGTTCCTAGGGAAACCAGACAAGAGCAGCAGTCTAATTCCAGGCTTACTATGGCAGCAAATGGCACCAAGGAGTGAGGGAAGATAATATATAGGAGAACCGCTTGAAGTGACAGACTTTAAGGACTGACTTAAGAGCAACACGGCAGACACAGGTAACTTAGCACCTTCCTTTTTCTTCTGCTTCCTCCTTTCATTGCAATACATGATAGTATATCATCCATGGTGTCTTATATAGGGTTAATTACTGGTTAATTACCGGTTTTTCTCCTTTGATGTAGCATGGTGTTTAGTTACAAGATGACTGGCTAGCCGGAGTGCCACGGGGACAGGGAGCAGTAAGAACGCAGGTGCACAAGTACTGGCTCCTAGAGCTGCTGTTTCTATTCTAAATACACACAAAAATAAACCCCTGGAGCACCTGGGTGGCTCAGTCAGTGAATCGTCTGGTTCTTGATTCAGCTCAGATCGTGATCTCCGGGTCCTGGGATCCAGCCCTGGAGCTCAGCACAGGGCCTTCTCAGGAGTCTCTCTTTTTCCCCTCCCCCAGCTGGTGCACATGTGTTCTCTCTCTTTCTCAAATAAATCTTATAAATAGAGGAATTAACTAATTAATTAGTTTAAAAATTAATAAAACTCTTAAAAATTTCTTACACGTCATCAATGTCTTCCCCCCTTGAAGGGTGAAGACAGATCAAACTCAGTTTTCCCCTCCTCCTTTGTGTACCGTGAAAGCTCAGACAAATGAGAGTGATTTACCTTAATGAGGAAAAAGAGCCATTTTATCCAGCCACTCGCTGCTCCCCAAAACAGGAGACATAAACCCTGCCTCTGGGACTGTCCCTTCCCTCAGCAGACTGTGGCCCGAGAATGAGAAAACCAGGGACATTTGTCGCTGAATCTTTTGTGACATGGATTTTGAGGAAAGGCAAAACACAAAACCTGGTGAGATAATCCACTCAAGCAAACTTCAGGGCGGGCACAGGACCAACAGACAAGCCAGTGACTCGGGACTTAGCTAGTTATTACGATTTTTGAAGGATATAAATGATGACATAAAATATGTGAAATGACAATGTTAATTGAAAGAGCTAGCAGTCAGTCATGCTTACGCTCTACGGCTATGGGCTTCACGTTATTATTTCAATCATCACAACAACGATCTGAACCCAGGCAGTGACACAGAGAGCCAGCCTGACCTTGAGCACCACACAGAAACGATGCTATGTTCCGTCCTGCCTGCTTACAACACTGTCTTGAATTATATGTATTTGATACAAGAAGCCCTTGGAAGCATATAATATGCCTTGAAATAAAGGTAGTTGGTGGCACGGTAACATTTTTATAGTGTTCTTTTCCTATTAACTATGCCAACAAGGACATCATCAAGAATGAGAAATTACTATCTGAAAAATGGATGAGCCCATTTGCTCATGAAATGGAACTTTTAAAAATTTTTATCAGATTTTGGTTTTAATCAGGGAAACAGTCGAAACGTACCATAATATAAAAAAGAACAAACTCAGGATTGCATAATAGTTGGAAATAAATACTAGTCTATGCCTGAACACTACGTATGTGACAGCACTCACCAGCAGTGAATCCTGACCCGGCTTCAGAACACCTTTGAGATCCACACTAACCAAATGACCTCAGGCAAGTTGCCCAACATCCATCATTGAGACAATTTATGTGAAAAGCTTTGTATATGGTAAGGCGCTCTATGAATGCTGCTCACGGGAGATGTTATTCACAAGTCTTTTTACAAGCTCACCAGTCTTGAAGAGCACCGCCGTACAGAAGGAGCACGTGGGCCGGTGCCCAGAGCAGATGGGACAGAGAGCAGCAGACACTCTCCCCGCTTCAAGTTCTGAGCTACTAAATGAAGAACTCTGTGGGCTCGTGAGAACTCTTTCCAGCAATGAAGGGCCCTGGGCCCTTCTCTCCCACTGTCGGTGTACCTCCACATGCTTCCTGGGACACCCCCGTTTTAGAGGGATTTGAGGTAAGTCTGTAAGTACAGAAGATGCTACATAGAGTGGGTCCTGAAAATAGGAACGGGGTGCAGGCAACACAGAAAAACATCACAGCTTGAGGCACCCAAAGAACTGGCGCAGTCTGGGGAGGGTCTCGGGACCCCGGATGCCCTGCCCACTACACCGACTCTCTCAGGAGTCCGAGTGACATCTGCCTCCACTTACTCCACAAAGCACTTCACGGCCCCACCCCGGTTTCAGAAAAGACACTGGAGGATGATGAAGGGAAATGATACTTTACCAGTTCTTTACGGGGGGGAAAAAAAAAAAAAACAAAAGATAGCCTGAAAACCTCCAAACCTCCAAGATCATTTCAAGGAGGCTTCTCTATGAGAAAACGATCGTACGTGACTTACAAGAGGGCCTCCATCATGAGATTATCCAGATGTTTCAAAAACATAGGTCCAAACACTCATGTTGGACCCACGTGCTGCACGGATGGGCTCTGGTTTGGTGTTTATATCCCGGGGTCAGAACGTGAGGAGCAGCACCTGAGACTTCAGTTTTGGGTTGAGTTTATAGATGCTGGAAGCCCAGTCGGCCCAGCTCCAGAACCACTCACAGCAGAGCGGGGCCCCTCGCTCACGTAGCCAACAAGAGCCCCTCATGCCATGGACGCAGGGCAAGCACCAGCATCACCAACGTCACCAGGGAGCCTGTTGGAAACACACTCTCCGACCCTGCCCCATTTCTGGAATCAGAATCAGCATTGTAACACACATACACAACCCCAGAAGCACCACCATGGATGACTTTTTCCTTCAGCAAGAAGAGGAATGACATGGAATGTTTCTTCAGCTCCGGTATCCTTTTTTTTTTTCCTGGAATTACACTGTACAGAGCATCCCAATTGGAAATTTGGAAATTATTTTGTTCTTCCTATTCAAAGGAGGCTCAGGGACACAGCTCTTAAAGGCATTTCCGACTGCACAGCATGCAACAGCTAATCGGTGGGGAGCAGGCTGGCATGAATATGCATCCAGGCCATCCCACTGATTAACGAGGTCTCAGCAGAAACCATGAAGACAGCAAGAGTAAAATGTACTTTGGAGATAGATCTATTTTATTCAAGCTATCATTTAAATGAATGCCAAACACACCACCTCCACTGCAGTCTTCCCCCATTGTGCTCTCACTTGGCTTTAAAAATTGCTGGTGGAGGTTCCAGTTGTTCCTGAGCAGGTGGGAGGGTATGGGAGCTCTTCCATCATTCATCTGCAAGGAGGTTGGGGATGTTTTGAGTACAGAAGTCATTATACGAAAACAAATCCTCTTCTATCACATTTTATTGGTGAATAATTATTATGTTCTAGTGAGTCAAGAATTAACAGCACTGCCTCGCCGAGACACAGCATACCAGATGCTTCTCCCACACAAATCTCAGGTGCCTTATCTTTGGCTGCAAAATTCAGATTCTGATTCTCATTCTGGGTCTTGCCCTTTCAGAGAACAAGGTTTTCTGATGACCTCTGCCATCCTGAAATAAGTTAAAAACTTATCTTTCCATCCTGGTGGGAGAAATATGCCTGGTCTGTTAAAGGACTGTGCATGGAAGGTTGATACTTAGTTGACCTAACCAGTTTAGGACTAAAAACTGTCCTTAGGCTGGACAGACAAAAGCAGACTGACTGCTCTGATTCTGGACACCTGGGTAAGCCCCTGGTTCTTATTTAAGTGACGTTCTAACATTGGTACTTGATCCTTGTTTCAGGCCCTCTTCCAAAGTCCAATCTCTTTAACCGACCTAAAATTCCAGTTCCCTCATCCAGTATGCTTCTGCTCCCAATTTAAATCGTTTCCTATTTTACATATGCATCAATCAAGTCTAAACTCACGGCTTCTCAGGAAAGATTTCCACTATAAAAATTTCTCATCATTTGATAGTGTTTATTGGTGCCAAGAACCACACAAGCCCTTTCATATATTAATTCCATCTTTGGGGTAAGTTCTATTATTCCCCATTTTACCCGTGGTGAAATTCAAGGAGAGAAAGTTTAAGAAACTTTCCTAAAGTTACCCAGCTGGAAAGCAGCAGCGTTGGACTCCCAACTCTGGGTCCATAGTGTAAAAAATGTGTGCAAGTTTAAGACAAAAATATCCCTTAAATATTATTTACATATTAGATGATGGATCTTCATGACCCATAAAATATTTGGAAGCCAAGGAATACATATGGAAGCCTAGGGATAAATGGAGAAGATTAAACAAAGATGATGAAAGGCCATTATTTGTAATGTCTTAGGTATAACTTCAACACTATTCTGTGCATAATTTCAAATGATAAAATGGTACCATATATTATATCCAGTTTGCATTTAAACTTGTACTCCCCTCCCCTTAATATACAAAGACACAAACACAAATACTCTACAGATATATACCTACTATGAACTTCCTATATTCTTGTGTAGATCAAATGAGATCACAGAGTGGTCTTAGGTCTATCTCAAGATCTAAGTATAAAGAAACTAAAAGAAATGAGCTCAGCCAATAAATCTCTTCAGCAACACCATGGCTACATGCATATTTTCAGTCACTTATTCACACAAGCTACATGTAAGAGTCGAATCCCAAAATAGAGGTGCCTTCAAGCAGGTGGTTTATTTCCCTGGTGGCTCAAAGTAGTCTTCCTTGGTTTAGCGGTTCCAAATACTCATCATGTCCCTGGTTGAAATGCACTATCTGTAGGATAACAACCTTCCTAGTCGGGGTTCGAGACGTCTGTGCATGCTGGAGAGCACCACCCCAGCCTTCAGGTAGCCAAGTGGAGCCATCACCGGGAAAAGAATGCCCTTCCCCTTGAAGATGACCCCACTGAAGGACTACCCTGAATTTCTGCGTGCATTTTATTTGCTTGTACTTGACTTGATCACATCGCCCCATATACCTGCAACTCATATCAGGATACTAGTGTTCTGTTAGAAACCAGAAAAGAGAGAATGACTGTTTCTCTGTAATGTATGATCCCATTCATCCTATGGCTCCATTTAAAAACCACTTCCTAAATAAAATCCTTCCTAATCCTTCCTCGTCGAACTTGACCCTCTCCTAGTGATTCACAGCATTCCAGCCTGGAATACAAATGGTTGTCAGCAACTCTGTATCTCCCCTTAAATTATAGGTCATTGGAGGACAGGGGTCATCAGCACTCTTATTCAAAAGCACGAATGGAGTGACTATTATAGGCACCTCCCCCATGATCCGCATATAGAACATGTTCAAAACACATTTGTTAATTTATGCAATCATACCGAGCAGATTTCAAATAATAAAATTTCAACAGCACTTTAGGTCTCCCACTCCAATGACGGTCAAGGCAATCTGGGAATGCCAGTGCCTCCATCTGCCACAGCCAAAACTACTGCCAAAGGATTTTGCCACGGAGTGAGCACCCTAGCTGTGTGTGCTCGCAAATGCCATCCCAAAAGGGAAGGGCTGGTCAAAGACGAATATCACCACTTAGCAAAGTTGATGACACCAGGATGGGCCACTCAGGAGAATTTTCACTTAGCAGATAAATAGTAATAATATTTGTTGTAATAAGATAATTAACAATATTAATAAGTAATATTGAAATGCTTGAGGGTAAGACATGGGAAAATGCCAATGCTGAAACTGACTGTTAAGTATTACTGGTTGCAAATGTTCTTTTACTAGATCTGGGTTCTTCTCTATGGAAATGACTCAGGGCTTTTGTGGCCCATACAAAACAGAAATGCAAAAGAAAAGCTGAAATCTTTATCAAAAAATTTTAAAAGCCCAAACTGGAGGGGCGCCTGGGTGGTTCAGTCAGCTGAGCATCTGATCTTGACTTCAGTTCAGGTCATGATCTTGGGGTCCTGAGACTGAGCCCCACATCTGGCTCTGGGCTGGGTGTGGAGTTGTTTGAGATTCTCTCTCTCGCTTCCCACTTATGTGTGCACACATGAGCTCTCTCTCTACAGTAATAAATCTTTTAAAAACCCCAAACTGAAAAAAAGAAAAAAAAGAAAAAAAAAAGCCCAAACTGGAAAAAATTAAAATGTCCTCAATTTTTTGTTTAACTTTGTTTTGCTTTGTTTTGTTTTTACACACCACATTTCACAAAGACTGCTTTTACACTGCCACAGGGGAAACATATTGTTTGAGTAAGTTCTGGGAAAGACGTTGATTGTAGGCCTGTTTTACTATTCGTAATAGTTCCTGAACGCTTGAAGTGTCACTGAAATCTCAAATATTCTTGCAAAAGAATGCTTTTCACAAGCCATATGTATAAATGTGCATTTATATTAAAATTTCTATCCTTTGACAGAAAATATTATTGAATAGGGAGTGCCTGAGTGGCTCAGTCAATTGAGCTCTTGAGTCCTGATTTCAGCTCAGGTAATGATCTCAGGATTGTGAGAAGGAGCTCTGCGTCAGGCTCTGTGCTGGACATGGAGCCTGCTTAAGATTCTCTCTCTCCCTGTCTCTCTCTGCCCAGCCCCTCCTGCTCACACATTCTCATTCTCTCTCCTTAACAACAACAACAACAATATATATATATATATATATATATATATACACACACACACACACACACACACATATATAGTATATGAATATATATAAGTTACATATATATGTAACTATTATAGTTACATTATAGTATAGTATACATTATATATACTATTATAGTATATATAGTTACATATATACAGTTACTATTATAGTTACATATATATACTTATACATACATATACATATTCATATATATGTAACTATAATATATAATCATATATTTATATATATATATATTACATGTAACTATTCCACATCAGATATGATGTGGAATAGTTACATGTAAATGAATAGTTACATATATTTGAATAGTTATATATGAAGAATCAAAATACATCACCTTCTGCTTATATTTATGAAATTTCTTATTTATAATGTAGTGAAATACCATATTCTTTTCATATACACATGGTAATTTTTTAAAACAATTATTTTAAAAAATTATTTTGGGATATTTTAGCCAATTTGATTTCTAAATATAGTAAGGTCAGACAAGCAAGTTATTTTTCTTTAAAATACCAAATATATCATGAAAGTAATGTAATCCAAATTTCATATATTCAAAGATATCAGAATTGAAAGAAAAAAAGGAATATAAAAAAGATCTCTTTCATCATTTACTCGTATGAAAACAAAGTCTAGTTTATAGATAAGATCAAAACAGAGAGAGATCAAATTGCTTGTACAAGGTCACAAAGAAATAATGCATCTGCTACAGATATTTGGTACATCGTCTTTTTAAAGTTCACTAAGTGGTGGCAATCGCCACGATGTGAACTTAGAATTGCTTTCGAAATCAAATACATAGATTAAAAGTATATTACATATAAAGATGGAAGGCAGAAATTTGTGCATTTACCAGCAAATACTAGCATTTGTTCAAATTCTCCTTACTGTCGTTTGGTTTATTTTACAGTGTTTTGAGTTGTAGTCGGCGTAAGTCCCTCATAATGCCTTTAAAAAAGAGTTTCATACTTAAGCAAGTTTGGATATTCACTAAACACAGTGGTCCATGAAAGACTCTGAGTAGACCTGCCATAAAGAAATATAATTAATTTTTCCTTTTAAAGCTGCTAATTCTCAGACATTTTTGAGCACAACATCTTTTGTCTTTCAACATCTTGTAACCTCCTGTTTAATTAGTCATTCCCCAGCACACTCTTCGGGAAGACTTGACAGTGATTTAATCCAACCTTGACAAGTGTCTGGGAGGAGGACATCTGCCAGTGTGATATTTATGTCCAGCTTGTTATTTAGGTATCGCTAGGACACTCCCCTCCCTGGCACCCCAATCAGCTTTCAGGTGTCCTCTTCAGTAAGAACATCACCCAGACATTCTTAGATGCGGCAAGGAAGGGCTCAGTCTCAAGGGCCAAGTACATGTTATCCAGGCCACTGACACTTGCCTAAATAGCAGAAATACTGGTGACATTTAAAGAATGTCGTTTAGCAGCCCATCAGTAGTGACTGACTGCCAATGGCTATGCTTTCCATACCATGTATATTGTGTTTCTTTAACGACTAATTCTGTGGCACTAACAATGTGTCAGATACCCTTCGAAGTGCTTTCGTAATGTAGATTTACTTCATCTTGATAACAACCCTGGGAGTTAGGTGCTATATTTCTCCCCTTATTAGAGAAGAAGAACAGGAGTCAGAGAAATTAAGTAAATGCCTCGAGGTCACACAGACTTTAAACAGGAAGACGTCCTGGCTATGAAACTCAGGCACCACTTACAGAATCATCCCTACCACATGATGCTCCACCAAAAGAGAGATCGTCATAGGACAGGAGCCCCTCAAAGCTCACCTTACTGACTGGCCACGTCTGCCGATTGGTGGCACATGACATAATCACCATAATCGCGCATCTTACACTATTATAACATTGATCTTACAACTACTGGAGCAAACTCATCTGACTTTATCAAAGAACTGACAATCAGCTGAGAGCTTCTTATTGAAGGTCTTACATTCTTTCATGTGGATAAAAATGACTTTGTAGTAAGGACTGGGGCACAGTGAGTTTTAGTGACAGCTCACCTTATGCATCAACTGAGCCCAGGAGGTATGCAAGTTACCCCAAAATGGTCACGGAGCTGCAACAGATGTTCACGAGATCGCTGCTATTCTCTAGAATTGTGGAGCCACTAGCCACATGTGGATACTGCAATTACATTTTAAACTAATTACATTTAGGCAAAACTAAGGAGTTCATTGAGTCTCTGTGCTGCTGGTCACCTTTCAAGTGCTCAGCCGCCACAAGTGGCTAGTGGCTACTGTACTGGACGATGAAGATACAGGACATTTCTGTGCTTGGGAAAGTTCTGTGGAGCAGCACTGCTCTTGAATACCCAGAGCTCAAATATGGTTAAGCGTCTGCAACTTCCTTGCAAAATGAAGGGCAATGGAAGCTCACTGTAACTAATGAGATCTTAGTCCTTTTTGTATAACTTTTGAAGGACCCTGTTTTATATGTAAGATAAAAGATAATATAAGATATAAGATAATATAAGATAAAAGAAATATAAAATCACTTCGATATTATAAAAGTGGTAGTTTTGTGAAATGATTTAAATTCTGAAACTTCATCTAAAACATGAAAGCTTCTACTTGGTGTTTTTTGAGGATGCCTGAGTAACTGCCCATATGCGTGTGACTTTCTAATTTTCTAACTGTTGGACCGATCTCACGCTCCTTTCCTCCCATAAGGGCTCTGAATTCTATAAGTACTCTCCTGGATATCGGAAGTTAATACTATAGTAGCAGTAGGCTATGGTCAAGACCACGCATGGGAAGTCCCAATGGGACAGAGAGAGAAATCTGGAACTAAGCCCGAGGAGGCAAAGGGGGCAATTCCAGTGTCTGCATGAGATACACCTAGGAGATATGAGAGTTCAGACGGTGTGAACGTTTCTGTGCTGATACAGCTACAGGTGGAAAAGGCAGCAACCCACAGTGAGTAGATGTGTCTCCAGACATCTTTCTCGTATCCACGGAGTTGTCTTGAAACAATTCCACCCATGTCGCTAATTTATTTATATTTTCAAGATGCTTCTTTCCAAATACCCAAGAGTAAAAGCTACCTTGATCCAAGCCCGAGTCAGAAGTTCCCAGGAGACATCATGGTCTGGCCCAGTACCATATCGGACCCATGACTCAGCATCTCATCAGATTTTGACATTGAAAATAAAACACATTACACTCAATGAGCCTAAAATGCTCCAAACCATCAGAGAAAGACCTAAGTTAAAATGGAAAAATATCATGCATGTTACGGTCTTTCACATTATTGTCAAGACAAACAAGCAATCTCTCAGTTTAAAGACGGCTATTTTTAGGAGATTCCCCATCTAAAATAGACTTTAATGCAAACGATCCAATAAAGCTTGACAAGTTTTATAAATTATGGACGACTCATTAAACAAATTGGGCTTCTCACATTGAGATATTTCAAAGTTATGGTAATAATTAACATTTCTAGTCACAGAGAAGAAAAGTCATACATCTAAGTGGAGTAAGATACACTTCTGAAATAGCTTCAGATAAAAGAAAGAAGAAAGAAAGAGAGAAAGAGAGAGAGAGAGAGAGAAGGAGAGAGGGAGGGAGGGAGGAATGGAGAGAGGAAGGAAGCTAAGAAACATTACCATCACATAGGCTAAAGGTATAGAACATTTTTAAAATAAAGTAACTGAAAATAAAATGCCCAGGATGCTAAACTTGACAAGTAAAAACTGAGTTTTAGTTTTTTGTTTGTTTTTTTTGGAGTGGGGTGTGGGCGGGGTGGGGGAGGGGCAGATGGAGACAGAGAATCCCAGGCAGGCTCCACATGGGCTCGGTCTCACCACCCTGAGATCATGACCTGAGCTGAAATCAAGAGTCAGACTCTTTAACAGACTGAGCCACCCAGATGCCCCAAAACTCAGTTACTTTTAAAACAAATTCTTAAATATGGACCTCACAGCATACAAAATTTTCTTTCTTCACTATTATGTGTAAGTTTCTATCCTCTTCATCTTACTCACTTTCTATAGATCATGCATTAAATACAAACCGTCTGATGAATCTAATGAAAAAACAGATCCTTGAATACATCAGTTACGGTTCAAGGATAGTGACGGATGGATGGACCAGAAAGTGGATTTGTGAGAGGCCAATTTTTACCAAAAGGAAACTGGGTGGATTCATGAAAGTTACAACAAATACAACTTAAAGCAAATAACCACCTTGCCGTAGGCAACCAGTAAATATGGCTGAATTTAGAAAGACTACGTCTGCTTTGTACTTTTACATGAGGACTCTCATATTTCTGAGATCCCAGCCTATTTTGTTTGAACGCTGAGCTTACATAGGGTGCACCTGTCAGCAAGAACCAAACATCACCCCCGCAGCTGGAAATGAACAGCCCATGAAGTCCAGCGCGGACCATGAGAGAGGGTCTGTGAGAAAGGGGCACATATTGCACGCAGCCCTGGATGTTATATGTAAACAATGAATTTTGGAACACTGCATCAAAAACAAATGACGTACTGTACGGGGACTAACATAACATAATAAAAATTTTTTTAATTAAATTTAAAAAATTAAAATAAAAAATAAGTTTAAAATGAATTTTTAAAAAAGAGAGAAAGAAAAAGGACTTTCTTGGAATGGCAGAAGCAATCATCCTTATGGTTGGCATAAGAAGGTTTTCAAACTGAGATTATTCCCTGAAGGACGTAGCACAGAGACTTTAGTAAAGCACTTGAAGCCTGAGAAGTCCAACTCTGATAACAAGCCCCATTTCAGACAGGGGGAACGCTCTGGGCTAACAATGGACTTTGTACCCAGCCTTTCCAGACGTTTTTATCAGTTAATTAAAAATAATACAAAGAATGTACACTTTGTGATAAACTAACAAAGAAACTCAAGAATAATCTCTTTCAGTAACTGGCCTTCAAAGTATCAGCTTCAAGGTACTGCCGGGCAGTCTCCTCCAGGGAAGTCAATCTCTTAGACTCTGCTCAATGTCCCTGCTCTCTCCCCTACAGCCACTGTTCCCCTGACTAAATGATTGGAGGATCGTGAGAATACAGATTTGGATTCTGGGATACAAGGGGTCTGGGGAGGAGCCCACGACTCTGTTTCTACCAAGCTCTGCGGTCAGGTCTACGTTGTTGATCTGTGGAGCACACTGTGGGCAGCGGGGCATCTGGAGGCATCTCTCTGTCCCGTCCCACATGCGCCCTGGTTGCCTTCAGGTTTCAGCCTTCCCATCCCTTCCCCTGAGCAGGCTTTCCAAAGCCTCACATAGTACCTGGACTTTCCTTAAGTAGCAATAATCACACTGTATTACAACGATCTCTTTACTTGTCTGAGGCTTGTGCACCTTTGTGACCCAGCACCTAAGAGAATGTCTAGCACACAGTAGGATATCAGTCCGCATTTGTTTAATCAATGAATGATTTACTCGTGTAGTGTACAATTCAAAATTGAACCTCAGTGGTAGTATCAATTAAACCTACAGGTAATGAGCTGTCAAACTCTGGATGTCACATCAGAATTGTCAAGGGTCTGCCAAAACGAAGGGTGGGCCGGAAGCATTCTCATTGGTATTATCCTCTCAAATCCCTCACAACTGCAGCACAAACGATGGTCCGTTCCAGATACTCAAATCATGGCAATGACCTAGAAACTTGGAAATGCAGCTCAGGCCTCACCCCAAGGCTACAAATCAAGCTTGATGTTTTAATAAGACCCCCAAGTGGCTCACCCGGTAAAGGTAAGTGAAGTCCACAAGTGAATAAGCCTAACCAGTCCGATTCCTTGTTTCAGTTTAAGCTTCCAGTGCCCATATGGAAGACCTCTGTGCTGCCCTCCTGGGAAAAAACGGGACTGACCCCAAAGTCATGGAAGACAGCTAATAGAAACTAGTAATCTGTGAGCAGAATCAAGCAAAAAAAAAAAAAAAAAAAAAAAAAGAGAAAGAAAAAACTGAGTAGCACTTTATAGATGTTTGGAGAGAAACTACATACTAACTGATGATCAAAATCTTATTTTATAAAACAGACATGGTTCCTTAACATCAAATGCTATTGTTTCCAAACAAATGAAGTACTGCCAAAGTATTTCCTCATTTTCGACTCAAGCACTGAAGCCCCAAAGACAGGCCTGGTCTTTACTTTCTGCAGAGTTAAACCTGATGTGAATTAGCAAATAATGGATTTTTTTTAAAAGATTTTCTTTATTTATTTGACAGACAGAGATCACAAGTAGGCAGAGAGGCAGGCAGAGAGAGAGAGGAGGAAGCAGGCTCTCCACTGAGCAGGGACCCCGATGAGGGTCTCGATCCCAGGACCCTGAGATCATGACCTGAGCCGAAGGCAGAGGCTTTAACCCACTGAGCCACCCAGGTGCCCCGCAAATAATGGATATTAATACTCACTCTCCTCTTACCAAATTCCTAAAGGAATTTACTTCTTGAAGGGTTCTAAAAATTATCAATTAGAATAACTTAACATTCCTTGGGGCGCCTGGGTGGCTCAGTTGTTAAGTGTCTGCCTTTGGCTTAGGTCATGATCCCAGGGTCCTGGGACTGAGCCCCCCACATCAAGGTCCCTGCTCAGCAGGGAGCCTGCTTCTCCCTCTCCCTCTGCCTGCCTCTCTGCCTACTTGTGCTCTCTATCTCTGTGTCAAATAAATTAAAAAAAAAAAAAAAACTTAAAAAAAAAAGAAATTAAAGAAAAAAGAATAACTTAACATTCCCTCCTCTAATATTTATCACTGAAACAAAATGCAATCTGTTGAGCAGCAAGTTCTAAATGGCTATAAATAAAATATAGATTTTTTTAAATCTAGGGAATCAATAACTTTTCAACAAATTCTTATGAAATAACTGAAAGAAAACATAATAACAAGCATGAATTTAAACTGAAAATCCAGGTGATTATGCCAGAGTTCTTTTTTTTTTCTTTTTTGCAGGATGTTAATAAAAATTTGAAAATTTGTTATTATGTAGGTCATTCTTAAAATATACTTCAGTGGGATTTTAAGGAACAAAATGTCTTGTGTCTGGATTCAATCACATTAAGAGAATATTCAACAACAACTCTAACTAAACTCAATACCCAGCAGTTCTCACTCAGACAAGTCCCTCAGAACTCATCTCCTCTTCATTCCTCACAAACCATTAAAATACCTTCACCCCTTTAATAAAGCGAATCATAACACAGTAATTATATGAATCATGCTTTGATTTGAAGAAACCCAACAACCACTGATAGTTTGACAATGGAATGAATATACTTTGAAACGATGAGATGGTTTAACTTCTTTTTCCCTGATTCAAACAAGATTTTGACATCGTGATCCAGCATGACTTCATCTAAAAACCGCACAGAAAAAGACCATAAATGAATTGTGCCTAATTTCCTCAAGAGTGTAACATACGGGGGCACCTGGGTGGCTCAGGGGATTAGGCCTCTGCCTTCAGCTCAGGTCATGATCTTAGGGTCCTGGGATCAAGCCCCGTGTAGGGCTCTCTGCTCAGCGGGGAGCCTGCTTCCCCCTCTGTCTGTCTGCCTCTCCGCCTATTTGTGATCTCTCTCTCTCTGTCAAATAAATAAATAAAATCTTAAAAAAAAAAAAAGTGTAGTGTATGGGTAGGGATTTCTGGGATCACGACAGATTTGGCTACTCAACTTTTTTATATGTTTATGGAATTAAAACTAGATTTTCTCCAAATGAATAACATCTAATCAATGAATATTTAGTGAACATTACCAAGTGTACCAAGTGTAGCACGAGGATAAATAATAGAGTCCTGGACCTAATTTGACATAGAAAATAACTTCTTTTTTTTTTTTCAAGAGTTTACTTATTTATTTGACAGAGAGAGACACAACAAGAGAAGGAACACAAGCAGGGGGAGTGGGAAAGGGAGAAGGAAGCTTCTCAACAGCAAGGAGCCCAATGAGGGGCTCGATCCTAGAAACCCAGGATCATGACCTGAGCCTAAGGCAGACGCTTAAGGACTGAGCAATCCAGGCGCCCCAACCTAGCACATAATTTCTAAGTCAGCAATTATACATAGGAAAGAAAGAACAACATACATATAGCTTAATTGTCAGTTCAGAATGTCTAAAAGACAGTTCCGTTTACAGCCAGAGAAAACACAGAAATATATATTTTTTAATCCTTAACTTTGCACACTTTCATCATTTTGGCATGACCCAAGACCAGATGAAGGACTGCTAATTCCACCTCTCCTTAATACTAAGATGATGCTGTTGGGTGGCATATGCTTGGAATCCTTTCTCAGATGGTGATGAGGGACTGCAGTCGTCCACTTTAACTTCCTAAATGGCCAGAAGATCAATCTGTGCTGCGGAGCAGAGCTCTCTGATGTCAAGGAAGAGTTGGAAGCTGAGGGGCACAGGGCAGCAGTAAATTTGACTCTTACCCTGTCTGCCCAATAAACCAATCTAACTTACTCCCCCTCCATACAGAAACATGCCAGTTCCTCAATGAGTATGAACCCAGAAATTAGAATCTTATCTCCAAACTGTGTGTTTCATTTTCTATGAGCTAATAAGCAACTACTTTAATGAAAACCAAGGTCTAAAGGCAGAAATGCAGCCCCCAGAATAATATCTGGCATTCTAGAATTCACAAAAAGAAAAAAATTTCTTCTAGTAGGGTCAGAAGTGTTGAAAAGAGAGGGCTTCCTGGCCTCTGTTCATAAAGGCAGTTGCCCTAATGTGCCTTCAGGTTTATTTTAAATCCCAATGCTAAAACCTTTAATCTGAATTTAGCATTATGGACAGCATTCCAGACAAATGAGATTTATATGGACAAATAAATAGGCATATGTGATTGCTGTATTGGTCTAAATAAGTTAATCTTTTTATGAGAATTGTAAGTAACCACTTAGAAACTACAGGTTCTAAAGATTCATTAATTGACCCTAAAATACATTTTAGGAAACAGACTGTATTCTTCTAAAGCAATTATGTGAGATTTATTATTCCATAATAATAGCAAGTTTATTAAATGTTAAGGAACTATTTCAAGGCAAATTTAGAATTTAATTTTATACAGAAACAATTTTAGAAAACGTAAGAAGGCTTCAAAATGACTATTTTCAATTTCTTTAGTTAAAATTCCATTTTCCCTATATAGATCACGCCTAATAAATTTTTACTTACCTATGTTCCTACAGTAAAACTTATTTGTACTTAATAATGCTGATGGTTTCCTACACTTACCATCAAATATTTATCAAATATTTCTTTATTTAGTAGCAACATAAAACAAAAACATTTATCTTGTCTGAGATGATTAAATAATATGTAAAATTATCTTTGATTATCTAAAGAATAATGTATTTGAGGGACCTTTAAAGGGAATGGTAGTGTAGTCTCTAAAGTGGCCCATCATCCCCTCTTATGGTCTTTAAGTTTTTGTGTAGACTTCAGTGGACTTGCTTCCAATGAACAGAACAGAACAAAAAAGGATGCCATGATGACATTACATACAATTATAAATCTGTCTTGCTGAGAATCCTTCTCCCTCATGGCTTTAAAAAAGTAAACTGTCCCATAGAGGGTCACACAGCAGAGAACCAAGGGCAGTCATCCAACCAATGGGCAGCAAGTATCTGAAGCTCTCGGTTCCACAGTCTGCAAGGTACATATTCTGCCAATAACCACATGGGCTTTATCTGATCTTTTCAGATAAAGAGTCGAGTCGAGTTTCAGATGAGGGCCCAGCCTGGACCACAACCTGACTGTGTGTTTGCTGAGGACATATCTAAGCCATGTCCATACTTCTGACCCACAGATGTGTTGAGATAATAAACATGCATTGTTTTAAAGTTTGTGGTAATCTGCAATAGATAACTAATACAACAGAATTCTCTTTTTTTTTCTTTTTGCAGTGGAAAAAAAAAATAAACTCAAGATGCTTCACTTCAATCTACACATTGAAAAGAAATCTAATACATGATTTCATTTTTGCAATAACCCATGAAAAATGGCAACCACTCCATTGAATAAAAAGTCTAGTAAGGGGGCACCTGGGTGGCTCAGTGGGTTAAAGCTTCTGCCTTCAGCTCAGGTCATGATCCCAGGATCCTGGGATCAAGACCCGCATCAGGCTCTCTGCTCAGCGGGGAGCCTGCTTCCCTCCCCCTCTCTCTCTCTACCTGCCTCTCTGCCTACTTGTGATCTCTGTATGTCAAATAAACAAATAAAATCTTTAAAAAAAAAAAAAAGTCAGTAAGTTAACTAGAAAACTATTTGGTGCTTTCATGACAGTTGCTCACCTCTTTATAATCTACCTAATGGTTAGGTGATGCCACTTGCTACTGATTAAACCATACCCAGTTTTCTTCTGTGATTTCTATGAGTACTGACCTTTAATGCTTCCCAAATATTTCAGATAAACTGAATGCGCAAATTCGTGCAAGCATTGTTTCCAATATTCCAAAGCTATGGCTAAGGTACAGGAGCAAAGAGATGATATTGTAACACGTGAATGAAACTACTTTCTCCCAAAGAATAGTAAAAACTCAGTGGCTAAGATAGTATCCGGATAATCACCCACTTGAAAATGCTTATTATAAATGTATAGTAAATAATTCAATCTCAAGAGGATGTGTTCATTATGGTTTCTCAATTAAAAAAAAAATTAAAATATTCTGGGATGCCTGGGTGGCTCAGTGGGTTAAGCCGCTGCCTTCGGCTCAGGTCATGATCCCAGGGTCCTGGGATCAAGTCCTGCATGGGGCTCCTTGCTCAGCAGGGAGCCTGCTTCTCTCTCCCCCTCTGCCTCCCACTCTGCCTGGTTGTACTCTCTCTCTCTCTCTCTCTCCCTGACAAATAAATAAATAAATAAAATCTTTTTAAAAAATTAAAATATTCAAAAATTAAAATATGAGGATGAAGATCTCAGCAGAATATCCCGAATAATGCAGTCTTCAAAATCGCTTCTCTCAAAGATTTCAGAAGATATATTTTGACTGAAGAGTTACATTAATTTCTATTTCATTTACCATATATGGACACATGGAGAAACATATTAGTAAAAAAAAATCCCGTGAAAGAAGTAAGTGCTGGTCTACCCTGAACTCCCAGAGGAATGTGCTATATCCCTCCTTAGCACTGTTCATACATGAAGTGTCAAACTGTGCCTTTTCAGTTACATTGTACACAACCTGCTCGCAGCATTGTTTTTTTTCATACATCTCTTAATTCCTCAGATGATGAATTGTGCACAAGAGTTAATGCATTCATATTTGCTGTTAAATGAATTAAATGAACTGGCAGGGGAAAATGTCACAATAAGAGCTTCAAGAAACTATTTACCAGCCTTACTAACTGGAGAGGGAAAAAATTCAGTAAAATATATGAAGCCACATCAATTGTTTAGTTGTTGTTGTTGTTGTTGTTTTCAGTTTTCATTAGTTTTATTCAGTGGAACCTCTCATGCAATGGAGAATCATTCAACAATTACTGAACAACATTCAGTTTATTGCTACCTAACAAGTCACCCAAAAATGTAGTTTAAAACAACAACCCTTTTAGTACAGCCTAAGAGTCTGTGGTCAGGAAGTTAAACTACATAAAGGAGGTAGCTTTTCTCTCTTCTAAAGAGTCTGGAGCTTTGAGAAGATCTGAGGGGCTCAGGGTGACCTAAATGGCTGGTGTCTGACTCATCTTAAGGTTCCACCCACACATCTGAACCTGGCCTGGGACAACTCAAAGTCTGGATTCAACTGAGACTCTCTACAAGAAAGCCTAGCCTGGCCTCTCTATGTGTCTTGGGCTTCCTTACAACAGGGTGGTCTTGGGTTCCTTGAGTGTCTTATATGACAGCTTAAACCTTCCAGAATATGTGACCCAGCAAACTGGGCTAAAAATGCATGGCCATCTATCACTCCCATGGAAGTCCCAGAGCATCACTTATGCCCCAGTCCTTTCAATGAAGCAGTCACAAGCATGCCCAGACCCAAAGGGAAGGCATGCTTGCATCCTCTTTGTTGGAGCGTCAATGAATCTGCAGAACAGACTTTCCACCAAAGCCTTTGAACAGGCATTCGGGATTGAGCTTCTTCCTTGTTTCATTTCTAACACTCAAGCTCATTTCATAATGTAAAGAATAACAACAATGTTCAGAAAGTATTATTTTAAAATATTTGCCCTTGAGCAATTTAAATTTGGGGAACTACTTGAGCTATATGGGTAATTTCTCAGGTAATATAATAATTTTGCTGCTCTGAACTTCCTAGTTAAGTATCTGAATAGGATCTTGTAATAAAAAAAAAATCTACAGCTTTTATTTTATGCTTGGAGTGATGAAAATTTTCTATTACGCTGTCAAATAGTCTCTCTTTTGCCTTTTTCTATTAAATGGAATGTTTTTCTGACTTTGGTGCACAAAGTGATCAAGGTGCAGTATCTTTCCAGTTTCTTAAAAGTCATAAACTCATCAGTAGAGCCAAACAATGACACATTTTGCTAAAGTCTTCTAAATTTGGGAAACAACATCAGATTTTAAAAATTCCGTCTCTGGAAGGGTTCAGAGATGAATAGTTATTTCTTTCTTTAAGTGGCCAGATTAAGGAAACACACATCCCCCACTGCAAGCTAAGAAGTAACTACACTGCTGTTTATGACTTTTCAAACCCATAATTACCCATAAAGAAGCATGTTCAAATAAAATACTCTGTTTATAATCCCCATATAAAAAGCACTGTTGTTCAATAACAAAGATATCAAATACCATATTTTATAAAAGTGGTATTTTATAATTATCTGACTTATAGCCTGCTGTATTTTAAGAGAAAAACCATGACGTTTTCATAAGTAAGTTGCAGCATGGTCCTAATTTCAAGGCTCTGAGTAAAATCTAATTTTCACTTATAGGTTAAAAGTGGGACCATATGAAAAAGTAAATTTGTTGCCAGGATTTTTTTTTTTTTCAGTAACACATTATGAGCACAACAGCTTTTGGATTAAGATATTTACATGCCTTTAATCTTGTTCTCATTTATATGTATCTTGGAGAAAAAAAAAAAAGCATTCTCCTGGATTTTCTCTCATATTCACTTCTTCCCTTGCTTTAACAACTACCTGTTTATATATAAATTTCTTACTTTTTTTTGCACATCTACTTATGAGTCACACCTGATGAAATGTCTGATTATTCTTTTCTTAACTAGGTGCACTGTGAGATATCTTTTATCTCAGTGTCTAAGTTACTATTGTCATATAATAACAGTGCTCAGACTATCCAACAACAGTTTCTACTAAAGATGTATTTTTAGAAAGCAATATTCACCCTATACAATTTTTTCCTATATAGTACACAAAAATTGTATAACAAAATGCATTCCCAGAAGCTATGATTACAAATTAAATTATTAAAATGTTCTGTATGCGCGATCCTATAACACATCTGGATGACCAGTATCACATCCTCTACACGTAATCACTGCGGTCATTCTGAGAAAACGCACACGTTCTCTTCAGCGCCAACACGTATTTGGCCCCTCTGATTAACCAGCTCGTTCCACAACAAGCAACAGGAACCCTAGACAACAACCCTTAACCATTAATTGGAGAAGTCAGAGGAATTTGGTCAGACAGCGGCTTGGAAAACTATCCTTAATAATTTACCTCACTAAATACATCACATATTATCATGTTTTTTTTTTTTTTTAAAGTATATAGGAATAGGATCAAGTAGCCCAGAATGGAGATAGCACAACACAGGCAAGAGTAAATTGCAGTCATTGATCAAAGGTAAAAATGGGAACTCTCAGATATCACTGCCTGTTTTCCTTGCTCTACCGGCACCATGAATTCAGTTAACTTTATCTGGACCCATGTATTTCAAATATCAGACTATCACGATAAATTAATATATCCGGATGAGGATAAGATTTTTTTTTTCCCTGAACGCTATCTATCACAAGTTAACTTTTCTACAATTCTTCATCTATCCTAGTCTTGACTTGGGGGGAAAAAAAAGATAGAAAACAAAATTGGTGAGTGCTGTATAGTGCCTTTAGCTGTACTGTTTTAGTACAATCAAGTCATTAAAGAAATCCAAATTTGCACTGCTTAACTTTTACACTTTTCTGTTTAAAGTGGGTACCATGAGAAAACGACATACCCATCCAATTCACGTGTAATACGGGAGAACTGAGCATCATTTCCTCTGCAGGGACACACCATATTTCTGAGAAAGGCCATTTGCCAAAAAGGTGAGGAACAAAACAGCATTTCAAATCTTTGGGAATCTGTATTTGTCTTAGCTATAGTTATTTATTGGTCTTATTTTTTCTTTTCCTGTGTGGACACAGCCAGGAGGAAGTTAGGAAAAGCTGACAGCACCAACATTCATCCAATGGGGCCAAAAGACAGTGAGCTCCCCAGTGAACACATCTGCAGGGCTGCCCGACTGGACCAGGTGACTGGGACAAAGAAAGACCCCTTCCTCGCATCAATGTGATGAAGGGGTCGGCAATTAAAATCTTTCAAAAATCTCTACCCTTTATTAAATAACTGAGGAACATCAAAAAATTTTTAATCTCCAAAGCTTTAAGGAAGCATTTTAGACTTTTATTATGAAAAAGTTCAAGTTTTTAGTATCACCTACGAATGCCAGATTAAAGATTTGGGACTATAAATATCAAAGGATTTTGTTAACTTCCTCAGATTTGGAAGTATTTGGATTTGAGAAAATTATTTGTCAAAGACTAAATCAACAAACAAAAAGTTTAGGTACTCTTACAGGATGCTTGTTTTTGCCCCCCCCCACCAGATATAGATAAATAGCCCCCTTTGACTCCTGGGAGGTAAAGACTACATTCCACGTGATTGGTTTGTTTCATCCATTAAGTCATAAGAACAAAAAATATTAAGCTATCTGAAAATCTGTTAGTTATTTTAATAATCTTAACAAGCCAATGAACTGAAGGGGGAAATCAAGTCCATGGCTGAGCAGGTGAAAAACAAATAATCTACATTCATCACTGAAATCAAACTACGCCCGCAAGGACTTTGTTTACTCAGACTTGAATCCCCTCTTCTTTGCTGCAGTGTTTCAGACACACTGAATAAAAATGAAAAGTTTAAAAATTCTAAACATGAGTGATATGGAAAGATTCATTTTCCCCGAATGACTTTCAAAATTTCCGTATATATGTCCACTTCACAGGACAAACAACGTATCTGGAAACCGTCCGAACGGGCCAGACCTCCACGGAGCAGATCGGACACAGACTCACGGCTGCACGGGCAGCTAGACCACCTGCACTTGTGTGTGGTCTCTTTGGCCATGACTTCCCTCCAACCTGTGCTGAAGCCACGGCGTCAGAAAACACAGGCGCCCCACACCTTCATGCCTGATGCCTCCTAGCAGTCAGCCCAGTTTTCACTGCCAGGAAGGAGAAATCCTGTTTTTAAATGGTTTAAGGTTCAGATCGACCTTGTGAAATACATTTGTTTCTCTTCAAGCAGAGGATCACAGCTTATCTATGTAGGGTCTCTGTGATTCCCAAGGTTAAATACATCGCAGAGCTTTTAAACACGCCTCTATGGAAACTAAGTTCAAGATCTCTGTCAAGCAGTTGATCTGAACTAGAAGGAGAGCTTTGATTAGAAGCTAATTACTAGAAAGAAAGAAAGAAAGAAAGAAAGAAAGAAAGAAAGAAAGAAAGAAAGAA
>NW_019154099.1:59089370-59109949 GCF_002288905.1 Enhydra lutris kenyoni
GCTAATTACTAGGTTAGAAGGACAAATTTGTCAATATTTTCTACCAGCTTATGTCTCAAAAGGGTTGTTGCTGTGTGGTAGGAAGTGCTCACCTCCTTTCAGAATGGCCTGAGCTGAGAGGACAGCTTGCCAGATATATTTTACTATCCGCCTGCCCCATCTGCTCCTCCTCTCCCTGACTCCTCAAACTGGATGGACGCACCCCTACCTCACAGGACCTGGTGAAACGGCAGTTTACATCTCGGCTGTTCTGACTTTTAGGCCCCTATTTATTCCCCACAAGAAGCTGCCGCAGCAAGAAGAAATCTGGATGAAGTGTGTTGTTTCTTTTTATGTGCTAAAGAACTTAATATTTCATCTACTCCTGCCATTTTCTACCCACATTCTCCACCCTTAAAAAAAAAAAAAAGACAAAGGCAAAGACAAAAACAAAAACAAAAACAAAAACAACTAGACATGAACAACAAAGTGGACAGTGTAATCTAATAGATAAATTAAGCCTCTGAGATTAAGCCCAGATACTACTAGGTTCAAATTCTGGCTACGCCATGGCTACCTATGAGAACTTGAGCACATTTCCTTAACTCTCTAACCCTCAGTCATCAGCATAGGGCTTATTTGTGGTAAAAACTCAATAAATGAGTACAAGTCCATGAGAGTAGGAAATTTAATAGAGTGATTTTTGTTCCCGGTGATAATATCCCCAAAGAACTGGATATGCGGTGAGTTAGTGCATGAAAAGAAGTGCCACAAAACCAACAAGGAACAGTCATTATCCACTTTCTCCTTCCCAGTCTGACCATGTTCCTGAGTCCTGTGTGAGAATCTAGAGCAGTGATTGTTGCTTGTGATCAGAATATAAAGAGAATTTCTGCAAATCAGCAATAACAGAAAACAAGTTGTCTTTATTGATTAGTCTAACTCCGTTTCTATACATCTTCAGGATAAGCATATGTCACTGATTGATTCTTTTAAAAAGTTATTCAGACGGATAACAATAGAAACAGAAACCAGAGAAATAATTTAAACTTGACGTTGTCAAGATTTTCAGTTTTTGAAGCAAAGTATTACTATGAGTGGGGTACTAGACTAGGAAATTAGTTACATTTTGTGTGTAAGAAAATTTTTCCTTGGCAGGGATTAGCAATAAGTACAACTTCACTGTGCAAACTTATCACTTCTGAGCGCCTCATCTTATGCCAAAGGCTGTTGGATGGAATGTTTACAATCACCTGGTCAACTGCAACACTCAGGTATGACATCCTGTAGGGTCACAGCAGAGAGAGCCCCCTCATCTGAACAACTTCTGCAGCAATGTGTCCTGATTTCCTCAGGCAACTCGTCCCATTGTATCCTTTCACAGAACACTCTTCTTTAGAGAGACTAGAGATATTTTTGCATAAAACACCTGTGTGCAGAGCTTCATTCTCACCTCGAGAGCTACTGGGAGTATTGGATAATAAGACTCCCCTTCTACATGCTGATTTTTATCTGGTTAAAGAATCTTGCTGCGTGTCCTCGTGTCTTCTCAGGGCAATCGTGTTGCCACACACAGAGCACTGCCTCATCTTTTATTCCTTAATTCAGTCCTCTATGTCTTGGCACTTGCCATGTTTGCCTTGTCTGCTAGCTCTAGTTCAGTATCAAGGCAATCTTTTACCCGACTTCCTCTCCTTCCCCAGTCAATAAAAATACTAAGTTTGGCTCAGTGGGTAAATGTGGGTCAGAGCAGAAAATAACAGGGACACGAAAAAAACAAAAATAAAGCCAAGTATCTAGAAGGCAGGGCAAAGGGCCTCGTCCTTTAAAGTGGACTTTGAAGGCAGGACTTTGCAATGCCTTACAAACTACTTAACAAAGAACTTTCCCCAAGATTTATTTTTTTAACCAAGAGAGTTCCAGGAGATGGAAGATCATTACAATGGTTTCTCCACTTGTCCTCTCAAACAGGTTTGTGTGCAAAAAGGCTCAAATCCTTCTGGGGTAACCTAAGGGGATCTCAGCACACTGACCTTTTAATCTAAAATAAGGAAAAACTTCAAGTTTTCACTCCAGCTGAACTCATGTTTTCTGCTTTATTTTAGCATTGTTCAATAATTTATTCCCTTTCTAGAGATGCATGTAGATGTAATAAACTGAGAATTTTATCATGCAAGATGCAAAGTCTGCTTATAAAACTCTTGTAAATGAGTGTTGTTTACCAGATAATTTCTATGAGACCTCAAGTAAAGACTATGTTAATTTTACTGATTTTCTTATGTTTTTTTCCCCACAATTTTTAATGAATTATCTGTATTTATTGAGCATCATTGAGCCCTAGGTTGGGTACATTTATATGCATGGGAGCCTTCTGATTTCCTCCCTGTTACCATATTATGAAAGAGATACTAAAATTCCTGTTTTAAGTAACTAAGATGATGTCATGTAACTAATAAATGGTGAATCTGAGGCCCAAACCCAGGCTCTCCCCAACTGTTCTTTTAACCATTTTATGACATTCTCTATCGGATTTTAGATTAATTTCTATTTCTATTTCAATATTTTTTAAAGAAATCCTATAAAGAGATAGCCATATTTAATTCAGTGGGTTCCCTTAATATACGATTAAACCCCAGGGCAACACATCCCTAAGAAAGCATTTATAACAACACATATTATGTAATTGTTGATATTTATAAGCAATACTTATTTTGTATTAGTTGAAAATGAATTTTCTACTTCACTTAAGCATATTCAAGATGACAAATTGTTTTCTAAAATCCTGAAATTAAAACATTGTTCCTATTTAAAACAAACAAAACAAAGGATCTCAGATGTATAGCAAAATGCACAGATACAACCTTTCTTCTTCCTCAAGGCTAGGAATAGATGAGAACCCATCACCTCTTCTTCGGGATCTGGTGTCTTTACTAAATTTTTCTGAATCTGGTACTTTCTATCTCATATTCTTATCCAGATCGCACATCAAAAGTTACAAATATACTAAAGTTTAGTTCATCATAAAACATTTATTTCTTTAAATTCCCATCTTCCCACTGATTCCAGTCTCCTTCTCTTTTCTCTCCTAAGGAAGAGTCATTCAGACTAGCCTTTATCTCAGCTCCAACTCATTCCTTAATCCATCACAATTTGACATCTCTCCCTACCAAGCTATTGAAACTACTCTTGTAAGGTTGACAAAAAGCTAATTGCCAAATCCAGTGACCTATTCCTAGGCTTCACCCCACATGTCCTTTCTGCAAGATAAGACACTCCTGACTAATTCTGCATCTTTCTTAAAATCCTTCCTGTCAGATTATGACATTTTCATGATTTCTTTTCCCTTCCCTTCCCTCCACCTCTTCCTCCTCTCTCTTGTGCATTCATGACCTGCCCCCATTCTCATTCTCCCTCATATTTTCACTCTCATTCCTTGTGCTTCTCTCTCTCCTTCCTTAGTCCTTTATCTGTCCAAACCCTTAGAAGTTGTTCTTCCTTAGGACTCATCTTTGGCCTTCTCTCCATATGATTTGTTTTTGTTAAGTCATCTAATCTCTGTCCAAATGAATCCCCCTTGATTAAAATTCCTCTGATATTTTTTCATCCAGAAAATAAAATTCAAAAGCCTTAGCATGGGATATATGATCCTTCACGATTGGGCACAAACACCTCCCCAGAGGTATCTCCTACAGCAAGACTTTTTAACAGTTGTTAAATCTATGTGAAAGTATGTGTGGGCTTATCATACTAATCTTTTCATTCTTTGGTATGTTGGTAATGCTCATAATAAAAGAAAAAGAGAAAATACATTAAAGTGACAAAGTGAACTTGATCTTTACCACTGCCCAGCTGTTTGACCTTGGAATATTTAACTTTCTGTCCTTACTTTACTCATCGATAAAAACTGTCATTAAAATTACCTCATAAAGAGGTGATGTAAAGATTAAATGAATTAGACAAGTTTCTGACTTCTAATAAGCTCTAAAGCTTATCAAACAGCTAGTGTTGAAGCCTGTTCTAGCGCTTAAATCCAAGAGTGATTCAAATCATTTTCTGTGAGAGTTAATACGTTGTCATGATCACCCATTTACATCTCAGTTCAATTTTCTTTTCAAATAAACTAAGTCAGTGTTAGTTCAAGAAGAAAGAGGCTGATCATTTTTGATGGCAGTAGAGATGCAAAGACATACTCCTGAACCTCGGGTTTCCCGTGGGACACAGGCCCTGGAAATGCCACTTCCAGATGCCAAAAGACTCAGCCAGGTGATAAACAGGCACACTGAGAGGAAGGTAAGAAACCAGGCAGAAGGACACGGTTTTGACTAGAGCCCACTTTCCCTCCCGTGTGGGGTGAAGCAGCTGACACACAGATTCCCTACGCATTTCCACAGAACTACATGCTGCATTCACCCATCACATGCTGTGTGTGGACGCGCTCCTGTCACTGCTAAAATCAGTAACAGTTCTTGAGCAGATATCAAACTTTCATTTTTGCAAGACTTTTTTTTTTTTTTTAACTATCTGTGGTAGCTTTATAAATGGTTGAAGGGACTACCAAGAGGTGGCGGTGGGGGGAGGAGGGTCAACTATTACCTTTAACACTTGAAACAGCCAAGAATTAAGTATCGCCGTGTATTCCAATACAATACACACTATAAATCTGTAACCATTTGTTCCAAAAAAAGCAAATGTTTCCAGTTTTAAAGAATCCAAGTAAATTTACATTTTGTTAAAGAAATTCTATTTCTTTATATAAAATATTTATATATATTTATTATATAATTATATATAAATATAAGTATATATAAACATAATTTGGGTTATAATAGTATTTAATTTTTTCTTAGATAAAACTTAGATTTAACATTTCACAGCAACTTATCATCTAAAATGTTGAAAAATAAATATCATTGATATTATAAGTACTTCCAAACAGAATAAGATCATCTAGAAACTAATTCCTAAATTAAGCTTTGTTATAATTTGTGACTACATAGCATTTGTACCTTCAAAAAACTGTATGTATGTCAAGTAGATATTATAGTAATATAGAAATAAGTTTTTTAAAATGGCTTATCATTACAATGAAAAAAAAAAGAAAAAGAATTAGTGATTTCCTAGGATCAATAAAGTGAACAGATGAAGAATTGACCAGAATCATGCAAAATATTACGAAAAGCGAAAAGGTCTTCTCTTAAAACCAAATATGTACGCTTAAAAAAAAGTCTAAATTTTGGACATTTACATGGGCTAAAACTAGAGACAAAAATAATGAGACTGGAGCTCCTCTAATCAAGTAATTGATCAGTCTCAGAAAGACAATCATTCAGTTTCTGCCCTCATGTCATCAACCCATTATTGAACACTGGCATAGTGACTCAGTTCTGCCCAGCAGAAAGAGCACGCACAGCCAGCGGACCCATCCTTAGTCATCAAAACTCTGGCCCTTCCTGCATCCACCTCCTTTTCCTGTTCTCTCTGGTCATATCCCTTAACCCTTACAACCAGTTGGTTCACTTTTCATCTACTTCCTCAGCCTAGTTACTATATATTTGCTCTCCTGCCCTCTGGCTATGTCCTGTTGCCTCTACCACTTTTCAAAAATATCTGAATTCTATTCTCATCAGTTGAGCAAATGAGACTATTATATATTACAGAGGCACAAGGACTGGAAGGTCTTTGTACTTGAGCTGTCACTGACCACCAGAAAAGAGGTTCTCAACCTTTGCCACACACAGGAGTCACCAGAGAAACTGGACATCCCAAGCCCATGACACAAGCCAGACCCATGAAATCAGAATCTATTTCAGGGCTAGGGGCTTCTTCAAAGATCCCCCAGGATATTCCAGTGTGACTCCAAGGACCACTGATCTAGACTAAATAGTTACAGAAATTGAAGAAACATCTTTGCAGTATAAGTCAATATAAAATAAATGACAAAAATGTTTGGTGCTAAGTTAATGTGATGTTGACATATGAGATGAAGATTAGGCAGGAAAGCAGGACTTGAAGTTAAAGCAACAGGTCAGATAATTCAAAGCAAAATATTCTCTTGTTTGAAATAACTATCTGTAGATTTGTTCTTGCATATTCAATCTAGCAAGAAAAGATATCTTAACGTATGATGACTTATATGTGGGGGAGCATGAGGCTAAAAGCATTGTTTGATCTCCTTTCCTTCATATTTTAATTCACCCTGCATACACAGACACCCTCTTCATCTAATTAAAGTGATTAAACCAATGTATAACAGCAATTATTGAAATTGTGTGGTTATGCCCTATATAGCTACTAATTTGACCCAGTTACAAGTTCAAAGTAAAGATACTCATTATTTAGTCCATAAAACAACAGACATCTAAAATTAAGATAAGATTTGGGGTGTTTCCTATAAAATATAACATAGATCATAAATTAGTAGTTGCATATGGAGCAAAAATATAATAAAGAAAAGATCTGGGTCATAAAAATGATTATGATCATGGCTTTGACCTTACAAATGGCCTTACTAATGATTAAAGTGATCACCTGCATGGTTAGACTGTCTGATTCCGCAGTAACAAAGTGGAGAAATATAAAAGAGCTGTATTTGCAGATGTGTTCCACAGTTCTGGACAGTGTCATACACATACAATAGCACTTTATCAACAGCAAAATGGTATTTTCGTGGAAAGAATTATTAGATAGTTGATTTTCTTTTAAAAAAAAACTATTTTGTAAGAATCTATAGTGCATGACACCAAAATAAATAAGAACCTAAGAAATGCCCTTTTTTGTCTGCACATTATGTAATGTAAATTCTGTGTTATCAAACTGGTTACTGTTTGTGTCATTCCTGCAAGCTATGCAGAAAGCTTCAGGTGTCACAGCTGTGGTATATGCCTAACACTGGCAGGGTTATCTCTTGGTCAATGATTGTTAAATAAAAATAAGCAAGAGAATCTACTTTAATAGGAGATTATCAAAATTAAAAAATAAGAATGCATACGTTCGTGAGCATGTAAAGATTGGAGTTTGTGCTGGCAGAACTAAAATACAGATGATGTAATGATTTCTGTTAGAATCTAATCTCAAACCCGCTTTCACTGACCGTCTGTCTTAAGGGATACTAAGTAATAAAGTTAGCAGTAACAAAAGTTCACCAGTTCACACATATATTTATATTTCCTAAGTATCACAAGCTTTTATAATATACATTTTCAAGAATGCTTAGGAGCTAAAGATTGGCATATTTAACAGAAAATATTGTAAAAAATCCAGCATGTTAATAATATCCATACATAATTTTGTATCTTAAATAGTGCATTTTTAATAATAATACCCAACTTGAAGTTTTTTACAGATCTGTCAGATTCTTATTAAATCTATATCAAAAACGCTATTTTGAATAACAATTCAAACTACAGAGAATTACTGTCATAATTTTTGCTACCTGATTTATATGCTATAGCAGCTTGAATTCTGTAATATAAATGATACATGCAATGGTTTTTGTTCTTTATTTTTTCATAAATTACTTCCTAGATAAATATGCATATTTTCTTTAAAAAAACTAAACCAGTTATTTCTCAGAATATTAGGAAATATTCTTGGGTACAAATAACTTCTATCATATGTTACAATACAAAGGTTTGCTAAAGTAAATCTAAGCTATATTTGATCTCCAATTGCTTTGGACTCAAGACATTATGACTGTTTTAGCTCAATATTAAGGTTTTGTTTTGTTTTGTTTTTCAGCATAATAGGCCAAAAAGCCTTTTTAAAAGATTAAATAAAAATTAAATTTGATCTATTTTAATTTTATACATATATGCTATGTGGCATTTTTCTTAATGGAGTGAAGAATATAAAACTGGAAGTTAATAATACATGCTCTAACTTTTAAAACTTAGAAATCACAGCATTAATCATTTGATTATATATGGGTATAATAAAGTTAATCTATTTCTCCTAAAGTATGAATTCTAACAGTTTGTATAGCTAATATGATTAAATATATTCTGTCAATAATTCTACAAAAATAAATTTATAAACTATCAAAATTGGATCTTTTTCATGCATATATTACCAATCCCAGAAATATAATGCATTTACTTTTAATGTAGCCTAAGACTTTGTGGCTACCTTAAAATTTGGAAAATTTTGCATGGAATGTATATTTTGAACAAGGCCCCTGATTATAGTCCTCTTTTCATAATTATAAGTATGTTTGAAATCAGTTTGTTTAGAAAGAACTGAGACACATCCTTCAAATGTGTACAAGTAGCATGTTAAGCCATGTAACTTAGTTTGGTGTGGATGCATTTGTGACTTTTGCATAATCATAAAGAAATTATATGTTAAACTAAGAAACTAAAGCTCTCAACTTGTGAGTTACTAGCCCAAAAACACTGACACCTTAAATTTGAAAGTGTAATTTTTGAAAACAGTTATTGTGGAATAAATACATCAAATTTACAAATCAACTGAAATCACACAACCAAGAAATAGCTACAAGACATCATGGGTAATAAATTCTGTGTCGTGGCAATGAAAAACTCAAATATCTGAATTTACTTTTCCATGTGAGGAAGAAATCTTTCTAAAAAGGAATTAATATTTTTATGATATGTTTTGCGTATACAGGTAATGATGACTCTTTTATACAGAAACACAATTCAGAAGTAGTTTGCAACATGACAAATTAGTTTAACCTATGCTATACTTCAAAAATATAAATATCAAGTGGAGATTTATTTCAGGCAAGAAGAAAATACACATATATATTTAAAATCTGGGGATTTGAACAAAGATATTTTGACATGTTTATTTGAAAATATTCTGCATTCTACTGACAATGAAAACTACCTTTTAAATACTGAACCTATGCAAATTGGAATTACTAGAAATTTCTATATAACTTTGCATTCAAGGAAGCAAGCAAATTGATTAAAAGGTACCACTTTTAAACCTAACTATGCTAAAGCCCTTGAACCCTTTTTATTAGTAGTAGAATTAGTGTTCTTACCTTTACAATTCTGATGCAACATATCTTGTCAAAATAAACAACTATGCAATAAATATGCCAGTCGTTCACCAACTTCTGCCATTAAGAATAATTTTGATTCCCAGGCATGAGTTATTGTGGTATGGTTAAGAAAAATAGGTAGAAAGCTTAAGATCCCTTTATCTAGTAAAGGAGCATTTCAAATTAATGTTGTAAACTCAACATTACTATTGGCAAAGAAGATTGTTTCTGTTCTTTTAAAGAATGTTGACAAAGCAAGTTTACTTTGACTTTAGCTTAGTTGTCAAAAGCACAATCAATCAACCCAAAGTAAAATACAGCTCTTGAACCATGCTCATTTTGAACAGGTATCTCTTAGCCCAGTTCTCTTGTCAAAGAATCACAAAAGCCTTTGATCCATACTGCCCTTGATTACACTTCTCCAGTACAAAGTTAAGTGAGGCGGAAGACAGTTGTTCAGTTCCTGCATGGGGCTGGGGAAGTCATGAGGAGAAAGGAAGAGAATGTGGTGTATTATGACTTTGAAAAGCAATACTATTTTGTTGTGTTGTTTAAGAGTTACCCTTGGAATGAAACATAAAGGCTTATTGAGATTCTGTCATCATTTCTTTCCTACTAAAAGGTCACTGCAGTAGTTTCAACAGAGCTCTCAAGCAAATCTCGTTTCAGCACCACGGACAGGGACATGTCTACTAGCATAAGCCCCCAACCCGATTACATGGACTATTTTTGGAGAAACTTGCATTCTCTTCTCCTTTATCAATCAGCCAAGATTCTGTACATTATCACATTCAACAGGAAGAGGCTGAATACAACATATATGATTGAGGAGTTCAGTATTTTTCATTCACAGCATCGAGTACTTGCCATTTAGCCATTCTGAAGAGCATCCTGAAAATTAAAGCTAATTACATAAGGTGTCTGGTAAATAAGCGAACACTGATCATCGATCATCAGATACTCAATTAAAACTTGCTACTCATAGTAAGTCTCAAATCAATCATGATACAAATGTCTAAGAGAAAATGGGAAACTTTTGATGAATAAATATGCTTAGGTAGGCCTCCATACTTTGCAAACAACCAGAATTACCCCTGTAAAACAGACAAAATGCTTTTTCGTTCTTCCTACATAAACAACTACAAACACCGTCCACTGTCCCTCTGATCAACCGACTTAAAGATGTCACTGTGAGAGAGATCATGTGTGCAGGTCCATAAGCCAAACCGTGCATGCCTGTCACTGACTCTGGTTTTATCTGGGGTCATCAGGATGCAGTCTCACGTCTGTCTTCCTAGCAAGCTTCATTCAAATTCCATTAAAAAAGGGGGGGGGGGTCAGAATTCGTACCAACTGCATAGCCATAAGAGATAGTTAAAGCATCAGTTTCCTGGTCTCAGAGCACCGGGGTCTTCACTGAGCTTCCAGGGATTCCCAGAAGAAGGCACCAGTCCACAAGCAATCCTGGAGGTGTTCCCAACTCAAGCAGCAAGTCAGGCCCTCATCACCACAAAAGCAACAACTGAAGTAACAAAACCAGCATTTAAAAAATAAATAAATAAAAAGACTATTTTAAAACTCCAGAAGACATCTCAGCCAAACACACACAAGACAGAAAAGCTCAAGAAGTGGGGGAGGGTGGGAATCCCCTGTTCCTACCTTACAGTCCTCCGGACACGATTTCACTGAGTACTCCTCCGACTGTAAGTATTTATGGAGCACACTCTCAAACTCTTCGTATTTCTCCTGAGCGTGGTGGTCGTAGTCTTGGTAAGCCTCGACGCACTGCCTGCAAGTGGTCATCTCGCCGCCCTCCTCGAGCACCACATCCAGACTACAGTTCAAAGTGTTGGGACTGGACAACCCCGAGAACAACTCCCAAAGTGTGTAGGAATTACAAAACGAAAGGTAAAAATCCGACAAGTTCCAGAGCGGAGTTGGATGCGTCCCCCTCACCTGCTGCTCCTCCCCCGAGGCCGCCACCCCCCGACTCCAGTTCCTGGCGCACACGGCGTCCGCACTCTCCACCGTGAAGCACTGGCCCGAGGAGGCGCCTTGGGGGTAACACGTCTCCAGGCGCCACACGGGTTTGGCAGAGTTTCCTAGAAAAAGAGCCTTGCTCCGGTTGTTTTTGCCTCGGTTGCCCTTGCCGCCGCCGCCGTCTCCCGGGGAGGGGGGCAGGGTGGGGGACGAGGAGGCGGAGAGGAGTCTGTGTGCCTGGGCGGCGGGCGAGGGCTCCCCCATGCTCGCCAGGAGCGCGGGCCAGGAGGGCTCCTGCTGCCGCTGCCGCTGCTGCTGCTGCCGCCGCTGCTGCTGCTGCCGCTGCTGCTGCTGCTGCTGCTCCTTGTCCCGGGTCCGGGTCAGCTTGGCCTCGGCGCAGAACCACAAGTGATCAGAGAGCAGGACTGTGAAAAACAAGAGAGATGCCAGAGACAGTCGCCATTTCTGAGCCCTCTCTGAATCGATGAACGGTTTCTCGTTCTCCCGGGGTGCTGCCAACCAGATTTTTAAGCCGTCGTCATACTGCCGACACATCCAAGCACCCCTGGTCATATTTTGGGAACGCACAGCCCTGGCCGACTCCACCGTGAGGGCTCCTGTGCCGGTGTCACCACAATATGCATTGACTTAAAGGGTTTAATTTCCTTATCCCCTCCTCCCGGTTCTCTCTCTCTCTCTCTCTCTCTCTCCCTCTCTCCCTCTCTCCCTCTGTTCTCTCTCTTTTGACTACATAAATATTACCAGGCTTTGGAGGAAGATCTGACTTGCTCCCGACCTAATCACAAGCCGACCCCATCCTCTGTAGAGTGGAAAACAATAATGGAGAGAGAGAGAGAGAGAGAGAGAGGGAGAGAGAGAGAGAGAGAGAGAGAGAGGCAGTCGGAGGAGGCTGGGGCTGGTGGCCGGTGGTGAGCTGAGTGCAGGAGGTGATGGTGGTGGAGGTGGCGGGGTGGCTGGCGCTGCTCCTCTCACCCAGGCATTGTCACAGCGCGGGTCCCCATGGCCCTGCTGAGGACAGCCCGCTCTTCCCTGCCAGGGGCATGCCGCGTCTCCGCTGCCCACTGACGGCGACCAGAGCGCCTCCCCAGCTCCTCTCCTCCTCCTCCTCCTCTTCTTCCTCCTCCTTCCTTTCCTTCTCCTTTCTCTCCTGCTCCGCCTGCTCCTACTTCTCGCTCGTTCTCCCCGAGTCCGGAGCCTGGGCAGCCGCCGCCGGCAGGGCTCTCCCTCCCCCCCACCCCCCACCCCGCGCTCTAACTGCTGCCGCCGCCGCCGCCGCCGCTGCAGGTCTGCCCGCGGGCGCCGCCGCCGCCGCCGGGCTCCGACTGCTGACGCCGCCTCCCCCGGACCTCGGGGCCGAATCGCCTGGGCTGGGCCTCCCGAGAGCCACAGTCATCTTCAGTCCCCGGCTAAGTTGCCGCCATCTTCGTCCTGGAGAAACACTTTTTTGGGGGGGAGCACTGGCTTTTGCGTCATCTCCTCCCGCGCCGAGATCTCTCCATCCTGGCGCATTGGCACCGGGTTGGGCCCGGGCGCAGCAGGAGAGCGAGGACGCACGGGGGCCGGCGGGGTGGGGGCCAGCTGTGCTCGAGGGCCCCGCCTGGGCTTCTGGGCTCCGGGCGCCCTCCCCACCTTTCGGTTTTTCTTTTCTTTTACCACTGATAAAAGTCAGAATGCGGACCGCAGGGCTGCAGATGCTGGCTAATTTCTACAGCATGTCGGGCTCCCTCTCTGTCTCCGGAAAAAGTCCGAGCTGCAGACGGGCGGTTAGAGGTTTCTGCTGGGGCGAGGGTCTGGGCATTGCCTGCTTAACTAAGGAATGATCGACTTCAGGTGAAAGGATGGGGGACGGGAGAGTAAACAAGAATTGGCTAGAGAAGGGAAGAGGTGACATCTGGTCTTGGCATGTGCCTAGGGATCCCTAGACAACTAGGGATCGACAGCGACCAGTGTGTTAAATTATTGTCAAATGATTTTAGTGTTTGGAAAGGATGGCATGTGTGTCTGTGCGCATCTATAGTTGTACCTGTATATGTTACAGCGACATATTTCACATTACAAAGTAAAAGAGGAGACGCAACCTCACAGAGTCTTTGGCGGGGGGGGGGAGGGGGACCTAAGAAGACCTAAGCTATGAGGGGTCACCGTCTAGCCCTCTGCTCTGGGCTCCACGTCTTGACTTCGAATGCTTCTTCCTCCCATCTGGAGCATCCCAAACTCCCATGACCCCCACCCCTCCGTGGGCCTACGCCCCAGCCCCCACTGAGTTGGGCTCTGCTACCGCTAGGACTTCCGCAGCAGCGGGCTAGCGGGCTAGCGGGCTACCGGGCTACCGGGCTGCCCGGGGGTGGGGGTGGGGGGCATCCGCTGCAGTCCGAGCCTCTGGTGCCCCTTAGCGTTGGCTCTCAGAGTTCCGAGAATGGAAAGCAACAGACGCGCCGGGAAAACATGGGGTCCCCTCCATTCCGACTTGTGCCGGTCGACGCTGTGAGCAAAGGTCTCATTTTCCCTGAGGACCCTTCCCAGTCCGCCTCTCCCTCCACCCGAGCGGCAGGAGCTGGAGGCTGCCCCGGTGCGCGCACCCGGAGCGCAGCCCTGGAGCTCTCTCTAGCTGTCTCGTAGGGTAGCGGTTGGCTCCACCCGGCCACTCACTGTGTCAGCCTCCCATCTCTGCTTTCTAATGACCCAAATACTCTGTCCGGTGCACATTCACATGGGCAATCTAGGGTGCCACCGTTCTAATTAAATACAGTGGGGAACCAAGAGGATGGATCATCAGCCGTATCCCCTTTCCTTTCAGAGACGCTGTGAGTGCTGGGACACGGAAGAACCGGGTATCTTTTAAAATGGCAAGTAGGAAAACATAATGGGCAGGATTCAACCAGTCAGCCCTTTCTGCAGCATAATATGTATTTACCAGATTTTACTCACATAAATCCTAAGTTCCTAAAAACTGTAGGCACTGACCACCAAAGCTTGGTGCAGTTTGAGGGCTGGCTGATCTTTATGTGTCCTGTAATGTTTTTAAAAGACCATTCCTGTGGGTGTATCATTCTGACACCTTGGATTTCCACATGCTAATCTTTTTAAATTACATAAAATATCTGAAACCAATTGATACATGTTTTATGGCAAGTTTATCCTTACCTCAAAGCATCTTTAAATAAGCAAAAAAATGAGGTTTTTATTGAAGATTAAGCATGAAATAAAACTTTTTTTCTGAGCTTTGTATCTGAACCCAACTTAAGCTTTGGAGATAGTCTTTTAATTCTTCTCGCTTTTTATAGCTTAAATATCTTGACATTGAATAAGATACTATTATCCCAACCAGTGATGTAGATAAAGATATCCATGGAAAAATCCCTTAAAATTTTAGAAAGCATTATTCTACCCTCTTATCATGATTGCTCTTTTCTTAAATGTAAAACTCCAACCCTCTTAAACCAAATCAGATTTAAATACAACATAAAGTCTGCTTTTGGACATGAGTTTGGGGTCTGGCATTTTCTATTGTATAAATAAATGTGGAAGATAATATCAGAAGTCTTTATTTCTGTTATTCCATAAAAGATTTTGTAGAACATGAAAGTAAACATTTCATATTCTAAATCCTGAGATGATCCCCTCTCTTTTTTGTTTTGAACCGGTTGGCCCTTTGTGACAAAATATAGATGAAATGCAATAATCCAAGGCCTTTCTTTTTATAAACTCAAAGCCAGGATTTTTTAAAACCTTTAGATAATGTTAAAAGGAATTTTTCTTGATTATCTCTGTTATCTACCTATCTCTATCTCTATCTCTACATTTAGTAGTTTAAAGCCTGGGTGACGGGATTTAATTTCACTGCTTTCTCATATCTACCCTTTCATTTTTCTTCACTTTGTTTCTTCCTAATTTGACAGGTTTATATTTCTCTTGATCTCTCCTGTGCAAGATAGAAAGTTCAGAAAATGCTTGGCTAGGGAAGCGCACAGAGTCCCTTAGCTAAAAAGCTCACAAAAGCTCAGAGGCAGACCAGACTGAGTTTCAAAACAGAAATATGATATGATTCTGGTACCCGGAAAGGAAAAAGGTGGGCAAAGTAGCTGTCTTAAGGGATCCAAGGCTGAAATTCCTGACCTCCAGCTATGCAGCACCCCACCACAGCCAACCCAGCGTCCTATGCACCCCATATGCCTCTAATCTTGGCATTTTCAATTTAGGTCACACATTCTCTTGTTCACAATAATTAAAAGCACCTTGGTTGAATATGAAAAGACCTTACGTTCCTCTTCCAGGAAAAAAAAAGGGGGGGCAAAAGTTGTGCTGAAAAGAAGGATACTATTTGTTCTTAAAAATACATATTGTCTTTCTTCTCTCAAATCCCGTATACTAGAATTTTTTTACTATCCCCCTTCCTCAACCTAACCAGTCCTTGTTTATTTTCAGCTTCAAATTTCACATACAAGTTTGGGGCTGGGCTCTGGTGAGCGCTCCTCTATCAAGAGACAGACTCATAAAAACTCCTAAGGGAGGTATTTTAAAGCTAAGGACCAACAGAGCTACTGAGATCAAATTATTTACAATTACGCCACACAGTGTGTCTCAGCATCACTTCTACAGACATTCAGGGTCAGACCATTCTTGGGGGAGGGGTGGGCTGTCCTGTATTTTGTATGAGGTGCAGCAGGCTCCATAGCCTCTACTCAGGAAACACCACCAGCACAGCACGCCCACCTCTCCCCAGTTCTGGCACCTAAAAATGTCTTCAAGCCTTGCCAAACACCTGGGAGCAAAGTCGCCCCCTGTTGAGAACCGCTGCTCTAGGAATGTACCAAAGTCACAGTCACTTGACTCATGTCTGTATGGGAGAAGCTCTGGTGTCAGAGATAAAGCTATAACGTTTTCTTTATATTCAAGGAATTTACAGTCTCAAAATTCCTCACCTGGAATCAAAACCTCATCAAACACCTCATTACAGAATTACTTTCAAGGGACTAGAGAACTATCTAGAAAATCTCTCAACCTCTCTGTCCAATACAAAGTTAAGGAGGTAATTGACAATTATCCGTTAAGTCTGATTAATGTCAGATTTTTTCATAATTCAGATAAAAATATTATTTATTAACCGTATTATTAATCAGGCAACTGTTCTTTATATATGGACTCTCTGCCACAGTATATCAAAAATTAAACTTAATATATGTGTGCTCATATATATTGTTATGCAACTACTATATGCACATTATAGACAATTAAAACAAATAAGCAATTTTAGAAATCATAAGTAATCTCATCATCCATATACAGTCACTATTTCCATTTTGTAGTATCTGAAATATATTTTATATCATAAATCCCATTTTAGGATATTTACTAAACCAGATTTTTGAGTATCAGAGTAAAAAATACCATAGCATACATATCCACATTTATTAGATAATAATGCAAATTTCCTTTCAGTATTGCACTGTTAATTTTAATCAGAGACACATGAATTCTAATGGTGTCAGAATATTACCCTCTCTCTCTTTTCTCTAAGTGTGTGATTGAATCAGAAAGAGGACTAGGAATGAGGAAATCAAAAAAATGAGCAATATATAAAATTAAAGGTCCATTACTCCCAAACAAGGGGAAGCAGAGAAACCAGGCACTGTTGTTTGTAGCTTGTCGTTATTCATAGCTAGTCAAATTATGCCTCACAAAGTATTTCAATGATGCTTAGTAGAAGTCTGATATACTGCACTCAAACAACAGAGGCTATGGAGTCTGCTCTTTTATCTAATTTTATTTTAAAATTGGGACAGTAATACTTTCTTTCTATAATAGACTATAGGCAATTCTTTTTTGTAAGTAATCTGGACCTTGCCTTCCTGTAATAGTTCCCATGAATTAAGATGCTTTAAAGTAAGACAGCTTCAAGGGTGCATGACCTCTGAAAGTCAAACCTTCACAACCAATCCCACCTCTGCTTGCTGTACGTTGGTTCTCTATAGGGAGACTGAGATGAAAGACCGTGTCTGACCTCATGAGGCTTAGTCAGAGAGTAGAGGAAATGACCAGCCCAGCAACCACAATACAATGGAGAATGCTCAAGGAATACCAATTTGAGAGACTGGAGAGGAGGGGTGAACTCCATCTGATTTTGTGAGGAACCAGGATCGGAAGGTATCCTGGGCATTGAATGACATTAGGAAGTATTCTTGAAGAAGACCTCCAATGTTCAAGGACTCTGGTGCTTGAAGGAGCCCGAGGGGAGAATTTATGGGTGAGTGGGCTGTGCTAGAGTGTGGGAGCATGTAGGGAAGTGCAGGAAGAGATTAGAGAGAAGGCACGGAGCTCCATCACAAATGACAATGCGTAATAAGCAAAGGAAACTGGCTTTTCTGAATGTGGTAGGGATTCATTAAGGAGATGTATATAATGGTTTGAAAGTTCGCTTTCATTAACATCACTGCTCACTAAAATCAAAATGAGAAATATGTTCGGAGAAGGTGTTAACCAGATTAGTAAATGTTGATTCTTGTTAGCTTATCAGCTCAAATGTAGCATAGTAAAAAGGAAGAGCAAATAGCTTGGCTGGAATGTAGGTTTCATTTATCAGAAAGAGCAGGCTGTGGAGTCTAGAAACTCCTACGTGGGTTTCACCTAGGAGTGTGACTAATGGTACAGAGTAGTTTAATAGCACAGGCACATTTTAGAAGGTTGTTGAACAGCACACAGTTGCAAATACATTATATTGAGGGATCTGGCAACTGGACGTGCTTTTTACAAGAGAACATTGCAGAAACGATCTACACATATACCATAGCAACTTTTGCTCTGCTCATGGTATCATCTACGTTTCTGTCTTTCAAAGAGCTCAAAGCTGTTACAATATTTTATTACACTTATTTTCATGGGAAGCTGTACTTTTATTCCTATTTAAACGGCTAAAGTTTTTATGCATTGGAAGGGAGACAGTTTTCAAACTCTGTTCCTGTATTATAAAATATATAAAATAATGTATTGGTGTCTTTAATGTTGTCTTCAAACATTTGCCCCAATTCCTTAGAGTTGACATCTGCCAAATAATTTTGCCGTGAAAGGGAAATCTAACATCTTTTTTTTTTTTAAGATTTTATTTATTTATTTGTCAGAGATGACAAGCAGGCAGAGAGGCAGGGGGGAGGCAGGCTTCCTGCTGAGCAGAGAGCCAAATGTGGGGCTTTATCCCAGGACCCTGGGATCATGACCTGAGCTGAAGGCAGAGGCTTTAACCCACTGAGCCACCCAGGCGCCCTATAACATCTTCTTTTCTAGTGAGAACCACTACTCGAATATTTCCACTCCGAAAATCAAACATATTATCAACCTGAGATGTTTTCTTTCTTTCATTATGAATGTCTTCTAGATGTGCAAAAGTAGGCACATCCTCTATTTTATTATACACGATTTATGTGCCATATATCAGTGAAAATAAGATCCTTAAATATCTATTAGTCTAGAAAGGAATGCTGTGCTTTTGAAATTCATAGATAATGGGAAAATGCTTGACTAGCATATCTCTATTTTTAAAAGCAAATTAAACTAAAAAAACTAATAAAGAGTAGCCTATTTATTTATAAAGAAAATAAGATTAAACCTTCAGCTTTTAGGCTTACTATAGTTTACTAATATAACCTCTCCTTAAAGAAAAAGGCAGGTTCTGGCCCCATCAGGTGCCTGAGGACTTTGGCTAATTACCACAATGGTAAACGGGCCAGAGTCTCTTGAGAACCTCAGATAAACTTGACTCGATTAGGTTGACTGGACAAAACTAGAACTTGCTCTCTGTCTGTATACTTCCAACGTGTCGTACCACCAAATGCTGGTGGGCACAGCATCAAGTGGGGGCTTAGTAAACCTGGGCCCCTCCCCAGAGACCTGCTTGAGTAGGACTAAGATGAGGTCCAGGGAAATTGCATTTTTAAAAGGGTCCCTTTTGGTAAACTGGCACAACTATTGAACCCTTCCGTCCAAGGTGAAGACCCCGCTGGATAGAATGACCAGTGTTGATCAAGTTAGAATACATACTCTAAACCAATATCAAGATTCATTTGTGGAAGCATGTCATGTTAAGTAATATTTGCGATTCAGAATTAGCACATAGAATGCAAATATAGCACATCACACATAACACTAAAACTCTGTAACATCATCATCATCATAGAAATTAAGTTTCCCCCAAATTCCTTGCTGAGTATGTGAGTAAACACACACAGTTTTGCAAGTAAAAAAGTGACAAAGATAAAATATTTCTTTCAAGATTCACAGAGCAAGGTCCATATGGAGAAATGAACAGAAGTTACTGTGGAATACGAGATTTGAACAGTAGGAAAAATCAGCCTCTCTAAATAAGAAAGATAATCATTATAAAGATAGAAATTCTCTCCAAGTTAATTTACAACCACCTGAAAACAAAGTGAGATTATTTTTCCTGAAAGAAATTATCCCTCAGAAAAGTAAAAGAAGGAGCTGTCTTATATTTGAATCCTTACAAAATCCCTCATATTATGGGGGTCAGTTTTCTCCTAAAATATTATCCACTAATGTTGGTTTTAGATGCTTATAAAGGTTCTCCAATGAAGCTGTCAATGTAACAAAGGAAATTTTTTTAAAGAAGGTAAATTTAGCGATTATTTCTAGGGTAATGATTCCACAATGACAACTATTAGATGTCATTCTAAATAAGGATTTTTAAGATCACAGTAGAAAACAATATTATGATAAATGTTCATGTGGCAGCAGTTAAGAATACATTTTCAGGGATTTTTTTTTTTTTTTTCTTTAAAAAAAGAACAGTCTCACCATTACACAAACGGATTCTCTGGTTTGGTACAATACTTCGCGGTAACATTCTCACTGAACCATCCAAGTGCTTGCTGCCTGACCGTACCAGAGCTCCTTGTTCATTAATCCCTTCAACCAGTAGATATTGACTTACACCCTGTTTTCTTTTCTAGGACTATAAATGTGAATATGACCTAAATATAGATGCAGTTTTACTACTGACTACTTTCCTTTTCGGTGTTTCCGCAATAATCTACGCAGCAGGGACTGTTTAACTGATGAACCGTTTGGGGAGAGAACAATCTCTCTGATACTCTAACGAGAGCTCTGCAGTCTCCCCAGAACAGACTCTGTCTACTCATACCCTCAACATTCTGCCTGCAAGTGTGCAGGGTCCCTGGACTCCCTAAAACTGCATCCCAAGTCATTCATATCAGCTGAACAGTATCCACTGTAGACCTTCCCATCCTGAGACGTGCCTGGAAGCGATGCCAGTGTTGCTCATGCATCTGCTGCTTCTAAAAACAAAACAGAACAACAACAACAACAACAAACACTTTGTTGTAAGCTCCTCATGGGCAGAATGTCTCTTTGCATTGACTACGGCTCACAGGGGAGTGGCACGTATCAGTATTTATCGAGTGAACGTAGATATCTGTAAAGAATAATTCAACAGGGGCGCCTGGGTGGCTCAGTGGGTTAAGCCGCTGCCTTCGGCTCAGGTCATGATCCCAGGTCCTGGGATCAAGTCCAGCATCGGGCTCGCTGCTCAGCAGGAAGCCTGCTTCCCTTCCTCTCTCTCTCT